>NC_047666.1:10913400-11098400 GCF_011762505.2 Arvicanthis niloticus | reverse complement strand
TACTCCCCCAATTTCCACCTCACCACCCTCTAATTCCCCCTCTCCCCACTTGGTGTTCAGCTTTCATGGGACCAAGGATCTTCTCTTTCACCTATGCCTGACAAGGCCATGCTCTCCTACATATACAGACAGAATAATGGGTCCCTCTTTATGTGCTCCCAGGCGGGTGGTTTAGACTCTGGGGAGCTCTGGTTGGTTGGTGTTGTTGCTCTCCTCATGGGGCCACAAACTCTTTCAGCTCCTTCAGTCTTCTCTTTAACTTCTCCATTGGGAAACCCTTAATCAGATCAGTGGTTAGCTGTGAGTATCTGCCTCTGAATATGTCAGACTCTGGCAGACCTCTAAGGAGACAGCTATATCAGGCTCTTGTCAGCATGCACTTCCTCACATCCACATCAGCGTCTATTTTTGGTGACTGCACATGGGATGGATACCCAGGTGGAATGGTCTCCATCCGGCCCCTCTTTCAGTTTCTGTCCCACACTTTGTCTCCATATTTGCTCCCTTGAGAATTTTGTTACTCCTTCTAAATAGGACCAAGGCATCCACACTTGGTTTTCCTTCTTCATGAGCTTCATGTGGTCTATGATTTGAATCTTGGCTATTTCAAGCTTTTGGGCTAATATCCACTTATCAGTGAGTAAATACAATGTGTGTTCTTTTATGATTGGATTACCACACTCAGGATGATATTTTCTACTTCCATCCATTTACCTAAGAATTTTTCAAATTCATTATTTTTAATAGCTGAGCAATACTCCATTGTGTAAATGTACCACATTTTTATATCCATTCCTCTGTTGAAGGACATCTGGGTTCTTTCCAGCTTCTGGCTATTATAAATAAGGCTGCTATGAACATAGTGGAGCATATGTCCTTGTTATATGTTGGAGCATTTTCTGGGTATATTCTCAGGACTGGTATAGCTGGGTCTTCAGGTGATGCTATGTCCAATTTTCTGAGGAACCAACAGACAGATTTCCAGAGTGGGTGTACCATCTTGCAATCCCACCAACAATGGAGGAAAGTTCCTCTTTCTCCACATCCCTGATGCATCTGCTATTGCCTACCTTTTTTTTGATCTTAGCCATTCTGACTGGTGTGAGGTGGAATCTCATGTTTGTTTTGATTTGTATTTTTCTGATGACTAAGGATGTTGAGCATTTCTTAAGGTGCTTCTTGGCCACTCGAGTTTTCTCAGTTGAGAATTCTTTGTTTAGCTCTGTACCCAATTTTAAACAGTTTTATTTTGTTGTCTGGAGTCTAATTTCTTGAGTTCTTTGTATATATTGGATATTAGCCCTTAATTTCATTCTTAAATAACCTGCCTGAGTCCCAGTTCTGACTTCCTTTGGTGATGAACAGCAATGTGGAGGTATAAGTTGAATAATTCCCTTTTCTTTTCCCACCCCCTAAAAAACTTGATATTCACAATATAGAATCTATCTTTCATAAAACTGTTGTACTTGTTAACATGTTTATTGAATCTAAGCAGCATCTATGGAGGCATTATGCCAAGATATCAGTAAAGGATAAGTGGCTTAGAAAAATATTCTGTTTCTTTCTCTTACACACACACACACACACACACACACACACACACACACACACACAGTGAGGAGAAAGATGTCAAAATCTAGAGCTATAATTATGGGTTCAGTTGGCTGAAAATCAGTTTATGTTATACACCTTATTTCTTTAGAGATCTTGCCTAAAATTTTGTTCACTTCAAAAAGATGGCATCTTGTAAAATAAGAAAATATATAAATAAGCTACATTATAATTCATAAAATCAATGCAATAAATGGGCCAATTATTGTAGTCTATAATATTTTTCAATGTATTGTTACTTTTTCCTTTCCCAGGTTCCCTTCTATTTTGTATTACCTCAGTGTGATCCTTGTGACAGTTGTAACATGAGTCACATGTCTCAGTCTGAGATGGTTTCACTATATCTGCAATAGTAGTTTTGTGTCCTTATCATTACAGGTTCCACGAGGAACACTGTACTGACCCAGTCTCCAGATTCCTTGGCTGTGACTTTGGGACAAAGGGTCTCCATCACCTGTAGGGCTTGCAAAATGTCAATAAATTTGGCATAACTCTTATGCACTGGTATCAACAGAAACCAGGACAGCTTCCTAAAATCCTGATTTATAATAAATTCAGTCGAGCACCTAGGATCCTTGCCAGGTCCAGTGGTGATGAGGCTGAATTAAACTTCACCCTCACCATTAATCCTATGGAAGCTGATGATGTTGCCACCTATAACTGTCAGCAAGGGCAATGTTTCCTTCCACAGCCTTTGATATCTAAGGAAAAACCTCCAGGGGTTGCTACACACTGAGGCTCAAGCTCTCAGATGTCTTTCTTCTGAGATACCTCAACTAGGGCTGTGTAGAAGGCTTGTTTGAAAAAGGAGGTGACATACAAAACAGAAACCTCTTAAGTTCACAAGGGCATTTATTTCCCCTCTACATGGCATCTTATAATTAAATAATTTCCTTAATAAAAACAATGCCTTGTTATTATTTCTTTTATGTATTTATTTATGTATTTATTTATTCATTTATTCATGTTACATTCCTATTGCAACCGTCTTCCCTCCTCTAAGTCCCACCCTCATAGACTACATCCTCTCCTCTCTTGAGAGAAGTAAAGGGCCCCCATGGGTACCAACCTACCCTGGCACATCAAGTCACAGTAGGACTAAGTGCATTCTCTCCCATTGAGGCAAGACAAGGCAACCCAGCTAGCAGAAATGGATCCAAAGCCAGAGACAGACTCTATTACAATTGTTAAATGAACCATATGAAGACCAAGCCTTGCTATTATTTCTTAGAAAGTTTTTATATTTAATATTTTGTTTAATTAAACAATGATTTAAACATTAAAAGAAACTTTTAAACAATCATCAGATCCTACTACAAAAACCAATACTCAACAAAATTGGTAACTCTGGATGAAATCAACATTTTTCTAGAATGATACTGGGTATCATAGTTAAATCAGTATCAGATAAACCATATAAACCCATACTCACTAAAGAAATAAAACAGTCATTAATAGTCTCCCAACCAAAAATAGTACAGTACCAGAAGGGTTTAGTGTAGAATTCTATCAGACCTTCACAGAAGACCTAAAGTGAACACTCTTCAAACTATTCCACAAAATAACAACAGAGGAACACTACCAAATTCATACTATGAAGCCACAATTATGCTCATACCTAAGCCACACAAAAATCCAAAAAAGAAAGAGAACTTTAGACCAATTTCCATTATGAATATTGATGTAAAAATACTCAATAAAATTCTTTCCAATTGAATCCAAGAACACATCAAAATGATCAACCATAATGATCAAGTAGGCTTCATCTTATGGATGCAAGGATGGTTCAATACATGGAAATCCACCATTGTAATCCTCTATATAACAACATTCATGAAAAAAAAACCCTATATGATTATTTCATTAGATGCTAAGAAAGCATTTGACCAAATTCAACATCCTTTCATGATAAAAGTCTTGAAAAGACCATGAATTCAAGCAGTATACAGCAAACCAGTAGCCAACATCAAAGTAAATGGAGAGAAGTTTGAAACAATCCCTCTAAAATCAGGAACTAGACAAGGCTGCCCATTCTCTTCCTACCTATTCAATATATTACTGGAAGTCGTAGCCAGGGCAATTAGACCACAAAAGGAAGTGAAAGGGATACAAACAGTTAAGGAAGAATTCAAAATATGACAAATAATATAAAATACCTTGGTGTGAATCTAACCAAGAAAGTGAAAGATCTGTATGACAAAAACTTCATGTCTCTGAAGAAAGAAATCAAAGGAGATCTCAGAAGATGGAAAGATCTCCCATGCTCATGGGTTGGCAGGATTAATATAGTAAAAATGCCCATCTTGCTGAAAACAATCTACAGATTCAATGCAATCACCATCAAAATTCCAAATCAATTCTTCATAGAACTAGAAACAGCAATTTGCAGATTCATTTGGAATAACAAAAAACCAGGATAGCGAGAACCATTCTCAACAATAAAAGAACTTCCGGGGGAATCACTATCCCTGACCTCAAGCTAATCACTATATAGCAATAGTGATTAAAAACTTTATGGTATTGGTACAGAGACAGACAGGAAGATCAATGGAATAGAACTGAAGACCCAGAAATGAACACACACACCTATGGTCACTTGATCTTTGATAAAGGAGCTAAAAACATTCAGTTGGAAAAAGACAGCATTTTCAAGAAATGGTGCTGGTTCAACTGGAGGTAAGCATGTAGAAAAATGAAAATGGATCCATTTTTATCTCCTTGTACAAACCTCAAGTCCAAGTGGATAAAGGGCCTTCACATAAAACAAGATATACTGAAACTAATAGAAGAGCAAGTGGGGATAAACCTCGAATACATGGGCACAGGTGAAAAGTTCCCAAACAAAACACCAATGGCTTATGCTCTAAGATCAAGAATTGACAAATGGGACCTCATAAAACTGCAAAGCTTCTGTAAGGCAAAGGACACTGTTAATAGGACAAAACAGCAACTAATAGATTGGGAAAAGATCTTTACCAATCCTACATCTGATTGAGGGCTAGTATCCAATATATACAATGAACTCAAGAACCAAATAACCAAATAACCCTATCAAAATGGGGTACAGAGATGAACAAAATATTATCAACTGAGGGAACTCAAGTGGCCAAGAAACACCTAAAGAAATGTTCAACATTTTTAGTCATCAGGGAAATGGAAATCAAAACAACCCTGAGATTCCACTTCACACCAGTCAGAATGGCTAAGATCAAAAATGTAGGCAATAGCAGATGCTTTCAGGGATGTGGAGAAAGAGGAACTTCCCTCCATTGTTGGTGGGATTGTAACCTTGTGCAACCACTCTGGAAATCTGTCTGTTGGTTCCTCAGAAAATTGGACATAACATTACCTGAGAACCCAGCTATGCCACTCCTGGGTATATACCCAAAAGATGCTCCAATATATAACAAGACATATGCTCCAGTATGTTCATAGCAGCCTTATTTATAATAGCCAGAAGCTGGAAAGAACCCACATCTTCAACAGATGATTGGATCCAGAAAATATGGTACATTAACAAAATAGAGTATTATTCAGCTATTAAAACAATATAACAAATAAATAAAATCTTAAAAAACAAACCTTACCTGCTGATTTTTAATTGAAGTCTTTCATGAGATCACTTTTGGTGTGAGAGCTTTAAGTTGGTCCTTGAGTGTCTCTGTTGACTTTCTTCCCAGTGATTACTTCCTCTCTTTGATAGTACTTTTGGCTCTTGATTTGTCTGAATAATCTCAGATGCCTGTGTTCAGGCAATTTACTTCCTTGTTTGATGACTACTTTGCATGGATCCCTATAGGGCAGTCCAGCTGCCAGGATTTATAAACCAGCATTTTGCAGTGACATCTGAAATGCATCAGATTAGCATGTGCATCAAGATGGAGTCACAGACTCAGGTCTTCATATTCCTATTGCTCTGGTTGTCTGGTGAGATATTTAAAAGTACTACAATATCTTAAAATATTTCATTTGTACAGAAATAGCTATTTCCTATAGGAAGTCTATAGTAAGCAGACAATGCTAATAGGAAGGATATCTTAGATTATAACATTTGTATCATGAAGTCTTTGTGTGTATATATGTATTCTCATTATCTATTTCTGATTGCAGGTGCTGATGGAGACATTGTGATGACCCAGTCTCCCAAAACCATGTCTACATCAGTAGGAGAAAGGGTCAGCCTAACCTGCAAGGCCAGTCAGAATGTGGGTACTGTTGTATCCTGGTACCAACAGAAACCAGGGCAGTCACCTAAACCTCTGATCTACTTGGCATCCAACCGGCACACTGGGGTCCCTGATCGCTTCACAGGCAGTGGATCTGGGACAGATTTCACTCTCACCATCAGCAGTGTGCAGGCTGAAGACCCAGCCATTTATTTCTGTCAGCAGTATAGCAGCTCTCCTCCCACAGTGCTTCAACCTCCTACACAAACCTCCTATGAGATTTTAACCAGCTGCCTGTACCACACACCCCCAGATTGACACACTTCCCCTTCTGCCTGCAGCTGCTATGCCTAACTGTGGCAAAGTTTGGTAGAACGTTCATGAACAAATACTTTGACTTGGAAGATCCTTATGGAAAAATGAAGGAAAGACATTTGTGTCTTTTTTATTATTTTTTATGTTTAGATTCTGTGTATTGAACATGAAAGATTTATTTTTCTATACTCTGGAGTGAAAAGCTCCACTATGATTCTCCATGGGCTAAATCAAGAGCCTGTCAAGCTATAGTCCCACTAGAGGACACAGAGGAGAACTTGGCTTTTGCTTAGCTCAGCTCTGAGAATTCTTCCTCACTTTTGGACTCCTGACAATATCTGTCCACTCCTTCTGGTTAAGATTCTTATTTATACATGTAATATTGACTTTCAAAACAATATAATATTATATCATGTATTTTGACAATCTTTATTCCTCTTGTTTCTTTTTTCTGTCACCACCTTTCCCTCCAAATAACACACTTCCTTTCCCTAGTCCTCCACCTGTTTCCATGTGACATACACATGTGGCCACTCACATGAACACACACACACACACACACACACACACACACACACACACACACACACACACAAATACAGGGTTTTGTGAATCTATAAAAATCTTGGATACAAAAATCAGAGAAAACATGAGGTTAGACTTCTTTTTTTAAATTTAAATTTTTTATTATTTTATTTACAATTCAGATGCCATCCCCTTTCCCTATTTCCCCTCCACAGAAAACCCCTATCCCATGCCGCTTTCTTTTTTTTTTTTTTTGCTTTTATAAAAAAAAATTTAATGTTAACCAAAGCCTTTATAAGTTTGGTAATGCTCAATATTAATCAGAAGTGTAACCCAATAACCAACCTAGATATATCAACTCTCTTTGACTGTCAGAGACATGTGAACACCCAACTCCATGTCTGTACCCCCCTCTTTCTCTCTCATCACCTATCTCCTCCTCTCTTTCTCCTCCTCTTCCTCTCCATACTCCTCCCACCTTAGCTCCTCCTACATAACAGGAATAGTGCTTCCTGTTAAAATAAATTTTTTCTCTCAAAATACAGTTAGTATATAACTATATCATTTTATGCCAGTAAGGTGCAAGATAGACCTAATACCCAGTCCATCACTTTGTTGGCTAAGCAGAACCTCTGTCATCTCTCCTAACTAAAATATTTAGTTCTGAACCTGGCTTTTTTCCTTGGCTTTAGAATGAATGTCAGCTGAAAACCATCCTCTCAAATCTTTTCTCTCAAAGTAAATAGCCAGGATTGGCTATGAGATTATAAATTTTCAACCCCGTCAGAAATCCAGAATGACTGAGTTAACTGAAATTATGGGAAGCACAAAGCATAGCTTCTAAAACTTAGCCAATTTATAGAGACCGCTGAACATCTGGACAGTCTTCATACTACAGAACGTTGGAGCATCTGATCTTCAGCCTTCTGGCTCAGGATTATCTGACCTACCTACTGATGAAGAATTATTAAGGGCTGATTACTCTGTCTAGGCAGATATAATCAGTCAACTATTCTGCAAGTGTGTCCTTTTCTGGACAGTACGTTGTAGATGGAAAGAGGCAGTTCTTGCCTAATGGCTGTCTCACCACAGTTGGAATAACTTTAAAGATGCGCAATTTCTTCTTAGAATCCAAGACAGGAAGCTGTCAGGAGCAGACAGGTCTCTAATCAAAATGAACATTAATACAGAAATGTTTGTCATGTCAATTCTGTGGATTTCTGATGTTTTGAAAACCAACTATCCATGTAAGGTAATCTGGATTGTTGCCTGTTTACTCCACTCAGCTATTTCTAAATAAAACATAGAAAATACCCTAACAATAAACTCCAAGCCATGAATTTACTATAGTCCCTTAACTCACAGGCTGACCATCTCAAATCAGTTAAAAAAGTTAAAGAAGGACTGTGTCTAAGCCTTGTATTCCTAAATGTGTTATACTGGTACAATGCCTATGAGAGTAACAATATTCATTTCATTCTTATATCAATAAGAAGCTCATACCAATGAAAACCTTAAAATTTGTAATCAAAGTAAATTGGTGCCATTTAAGAAATTATATCTTCATCTTGATACTAATTATACAGATTTCTACTAATAGGTTATGGCTATGCAGTAAACCCTACCTAATCCTCTCTATTCCCACAAAACCACTACTTTTCCCTAGAAAGACAGTCCAACATTTACCACCTTAGTCCTCAAGCCCAGGGAATAGGGGCACTGACTCTTCATTAGCTTCTTCAAGCTGATTATGGGCATTGAGATATTAGAAGAGAAGTGGGGGGGGGGGAGAGTAAATTGACAACCCTCTGATGCTGTGTCTTCACTGCCTCCAGATGGAATTCCCGGACCTCAGAGGTTTGAGCAGGTCTGCCCAGCTTGCTTGTTGAGTAGATACACCTAGGCTGATCATTCTGCAATATACAATTCTCAAAACAATTTTAGTATCAAGATAGTTTATTTTTTAAGAGGGCTGACATTTTATTAAGGATGTTGGTTCTAACCACTTTTCTTTTTTTTCCCCTCTTTTATTGGATATAATATTTACATTTTAAATTTTATCCCCTTACCGCATTCCCCCCACCTCTCAGGAACCCCTTATTCCATGCCCCCTCCTCCTGTTTCTATGAGGGTGTTTACCCACCTACCCCCCAATCCCCCTCCCCACCCTCAGATTCCCCCCCCCCTTTACTCAGTGCTCAGCCTTCAAGGTACCATTATCCTCGTCTACCACCTATGCCCAAAAAGGCCATCTTCCCCTACATATACAGCTGGAGTCATGTGTCTCTCCATATGTGCTCCTAGGCTGGCGGTTTAGATCCTGGAGAGCTCTGGCTGGTTGGTATTGTTGGTCTCCTCATGAGCCACAAACCCTTTAGGCTCCTTTGGTTTACTCTCTAACTTCTCCAATGGGAACCTTTGATCAGATTAACAGTTAGCTGTGAGTATCTGCCTCTGGGTATGTCAGACTCTGGGGGACCTCTAAGGAGACAGCCTTATCAGGCTGCTGTCAGCTTTCCCTTCCTGACATCCATATCAATGTCTATTTTTGGTGACTGCACATGGAATGAATAACCAGGTGGAATGGTCTCCATACAACCTCTCCTTCAGATTCTGTCCCACACTTTGTCTCCATATTTGCTCCCTTGGGTATTTAGTTACTCCTTCTAAGAAAGACCTAGGCATTCTCACTTGTTCTTTCTTCTTCATGAGCTTCATGTCGTCTGGTAGTTGAATCTTTGTTGTTTCAAACTTTTGGGCTAATCTCCACTTATCAGTGAGTAAATACCATGTGAGTTCTTTTGTGATTGGTTTACCTCACTCAGGATGATATGTTCTAGTTCCATCCATTTACCTAAGAATTTCTCGAATTCATTATTTTTAATAGCTGAGTAATATTCCATTGTGTAAATGTACCACATTTTTTGTATCCATTCCTCTGTTGAAGGGCATCTGGGTTCTTTCCAGCTTCTGGCTATTATAAATAAGGCTTCTATGAACATAGTGGAGCATATGTCTTTGTTATATGTTGGGGCATTTTTCTGGGTATATGCCCAGGAGTGGTATAGCTGGGTCCTCAGGTAATGCTATGTCCAATTTTCTGAGGAACCGCCAGACTGACTTCCAGAGTGGTTGTACCAGCTTGCAACCCCACCAACAATGAAGGAGTGTTCCTCTTTCTTCACATCCTCGCCAGCATCTACTATCACCTGAGTTTTTGATCTTAGCCATTCTGACTGGTGTCAGGTGGTATCTCAGTGTTGTTTTGATTTGCATTTCCCTGATGACTAAGGATGTTGAGCATTTCTTAAGTTGCTTCTCGGCCATTCGAGTTTCCTCAGTTGAGAATTCTTTGTTTTGCTCTGTACCCCATTTTTAATGGGGTTATTTTATTGTTTGGCATCTAATTTCTTGAGTTCTTTGTATGTATTTGATATTAGCCCCCTATCGGATGTAGGATTGGTAACGATCTTTTCCCAATGTGTTGGTTGCCGTTTTGTCATGTTGACAGTGTCCTTTGCCTTACAGAAGCTTTGCAATTTGATGAGGTCCCATTTGTCAATTCTTGATCTTAGAGCATAAGCCATTGGTGTTCTGTTCAGGAACTTTTCCCCTGTGCCTAGGTATTCGAGGGTCTTCCCCAACTTCTCTTCTATTAGTTTCAGTGTATCTGGCTTTATGTGAAGGTCCTTTATCCACTTGGAGTTGAGCTTTGTACAAGGGGATAAGAATGGATTAATTTGCATTCTTCTACATGTTGACCTCCAGTTGAGCCAGCACCACTTGTTGAAAATGCAGTCTTTTTTCCACTGGATGGATTTAGCTCCCTTGTCAAAGATCAAGTGACCATAGGTGTGCAGGTTCATTTCTGGGTCTTCAATTCTATTCCATTGATCATCCTGTCTGTCTCTGTACCAATACCATGCAGTTTTTATCACTACTGCTCTGTAGTACAGTTTGAGGTCCAGAATGGTGATTCCCCTAGAGGTTCTTTTATTGTTGAGAATAGTTCTCGCTAGTCTAGGTTTTTTGTTATTCCAAATGAATTTGTAGATTGCTCTTTCTATCTCTATGAAGAATTGATTTGGAATTTTGATGGGTATTGCATTGAATCTGTAGATTGCTTTTGGCAGGATAGCCATTTTTACTAAGTTAATCCTGCCAATCCAGGAGCATGGGAGATCTTTCCATCTTCTGAGATCTTCTTCAATTTCTTTCTTCAGAGACTTGAAGTTCTTGTCATACAGATCTTTCACTTGCTTTGTTAGATTCACTCCAAGATATTTTATTTTATTTGTGGCTATTGTGAAGGGTGTCATTTCCCTAATTTCTTTCTCTGCCTGTTTATTCTTTGAATAGAGGAAGGCTACTGATTTGTTTGAGTTGATTTTATATCCAGTCACATTGCTAAAGTTGTTTATCAGGTTTAGGAGTTCTCTGGTGGAAGTTTTAGGTTTACTTAAGTATACTATCATATCATCTGCAAGTAGTGAAATTTTGACTTCTTCCTTTCCTATCTGTGTCCCTTTGACTTCCTTTTGTTGTCTAATTGCTCTAGCTAAAACTTCCAGTACTATATTGAATAGGTAAGGTGATAGTGGGCAGCCTTGCCTAGTCCCTGATCTTAGTGGGACTGCTTCAAGTTTCTCTCCATTTAGTTTGATGTTGGCTACTGGCTTGCTGTATATTGCTTTTACTATGTTTAGATATGGGCCTTGAATTCCTGATCTTTCCAAGACTTTCAACATGAAGGGATGTTGAATTTTGTCAAATGCTTTCTCAGCATCTAGTGCGATGACCCTGTGGTTTTTTTTCTTTGAGTTTATTTATTTAGTGGATTACATTGATGGATTTCCAAATATTGAACCATCCTGCATTCCTGGGATAAAGCCTACTTGATCATGATGAATGATTGCTTTGATGTGTTGTTGGATTCGGTTTGCAAGAATTTTATTGAGTATTTTTGCATCAATATTCATAAGAGAGATTGGTCTGTAGTTCTCCTTCTTTGTTGGGTCTTTCTGTGGTTTAGGTATGAGAGTAATGGTAGCTTCATAGAACGAATTGGGTAGTGTTCCTTCTGTTTCTTTTTGATGGAATAGCTTGAAGAGGATTGGTATTAGGTCTTCCTTGAAGGTCTGAAAGAATTCTGCACTGAAACCATCTGGCCCTGAACATTTTTTGGTGGGAAGATTTTTAATGATTGTGTCTATTTCTTTAGGTGTTATGCAACAGTTTAGATGGTTTATCTGCTCCTCGTTTAACTTTGGTACCTGGTATCTATCTAGAAAATTGTCCATTTCCTCCAGATTTTCCAATTTTGTTAAGTATAGGCCTTTGTAGTAGATTCTGATGATTTTTTAAATTTCCTCTGTTTCTGTTGTTATGTCTCCCTTTTCAGTTCTGATTTTATTAATTTGAATGCTGTCTCTGTGCCCTTTGGTTTGTCTGGCTAAGGGTTTGTCTATCTTGTTGATTTTCTCATAGAACCAGCTCCTGGTTTTGTTGATATTTTGTATAGTTCTTTTTGTTTCGACTTGGTTGATTTCAGCCCTGAGTTTGATTATTTCCTGGCGTCTACTCCTCTTGGGTATACTAGCTTCTTTTTGTTCTAATGCTTTCAGGTTTGATGTCAAGTTGTTAATGTATGCTCTTTCCACTTTCTTTTTGTGAGCACTTAGAGCTATGATTTTTCCTCTTAGTACTGCTTTCAATGAGTCCCACAAGTTTTGATATGATGTGTCCTCATTTTCATTTAAATCTAAAAAGTCTTTAATTTCTTTCTTAATTTCTTCCTTGACCAAGTTATCATTGAGTAGAGCATTGTTCAGTTGCCAAGTGTATGTGGGCTTTCTGTTGTTTTTGTCCATGTCAAAGACAAGTCTTAGTCCATGGTGGTCTGATAAGGTACTAGGGATTATTTCAATCTTTTTGTATCTGTTGAGGCCTGTTTTGTGTCCAACTATATGGTCTATTTTGGAGAAGGTACCATGAGGTGCTGAGAAGAAGGTATATTCTTTTGTTTTAGGATGAAATGTTCTATAGATGTCAGTTAAGTCCAATTGGTTCATAACTTCTGTTAGTTTCATTGTGCCTCTGTTTAGTTTCTGTTTCCATGATCTGTCCATAGCTTGAGAGTGGGGTGTTACAATCTCCCAATATTATTGTGTAGGGAGCAATGTATTCTTTAAGCTTTAGTAAAGTGTCTTTTATGTATGTGGGTGCCCTTGCATTCGGGGCATATATGTTCAGAATTGCGAGTTTCTCTTGGTTCATTTTTCCTTTGATGAATATGAAGTGTCCTTCTTTATCTTTTTTGATTACTTCTGGTTGAAAACTGATTTTATTTGATATTAGAATCGCTACTCCAGCTTTTTTCTTGGGACGATTTGCTTGGAAGATTGTTTTCCAACCTTTTACTCTGAGGTAGTGTCTGTCTTTTTAACAAAGGTGAGTTTCCTGAATGCAGCAAAATGTTGGGTCCTGTTTACGTATCCAGTCTGATAGTCTATGTCTTTTTATTGGAGAATTGAGTCCATTGATATTAAGAGATATTAAGGAGAAGTGAATGTTGTTTCCTGTTATTTTTGTTATTGGCAGTGGAGATATGTTTGTGTAGCTACCTTCTTTTAAGGCTTTTGGAAGATTACTTTCTTGTTTTTTCTAGGTTGTTGTTTCCCTCCTTGTGATGGAGTTTTCCACCAATTATTCTTTGAAGTGCTGGCTTTGTGTTGAGATACTGTGTGAATTTGGATTTGTCATGGAATATTTTGGTTTCTCCATCAATAATGATTGACAGTTTTGCTGGGTATAGTAGTCTGGGCTGTCATTTATGTTCTTTTAGGGTCTGTATGATATCGGTCCAGGATCTTCTGGCTTTTATGGTCTCTGGTGAGAATTCTGGTGTAATTCTTATAGGTCTGCCTTTATATGTTACTTTGCCTTTTTCCCTTACTGCTTTTAGTATTTTTCTTTGTTTTGTACATTTGATGTTTTGACTATTATGTGGCGAGGAGTATTTCTTTTCTGGTCTAAACTATTTGGAGTTCTATAGGCTTCTTGTATATTTATGGACATCTCTTTCTTTAGGTTAGGGAAGTTTTCCTCTATAATTTTGTTGAGGATATTTACTGGTCCTTTAAGTTGGGAGTCTTCCCCCTCATCTATTCCTATTATCCTTAGGTTTGGCCTTCTCATTGTGTCTTGGATTTCTTGTATATTTTGGGTTAGTAGCTTTTTGTATTTTACATTTTCTTTGACAGTTGTGTCAATGTTTTCCATGGTATCTTCTGCACATGAGATTCTCTCTTCCATCTCTTGTATTCTGTTGGTGATACTTGTGTCCATGACTCCTGATCGTTTTTTTAAGTTTTCTATCTCCAGGGTATCCTCCCTTTGTGATTTCTTTATTGTTTCTACTTCCATTTTTAGATCCTGCCTGGTTTTGTTTAATTCCTTCTCCTGTTTGGTTGCATTTTCTTGCAATTCCTTAAGGGATTTTTGTGTTTCCTCTTTAAGGGTTTCTATCTGTTCTTTGAGAGTGTTATTTACGTCTTTCTTAAAGTCCTCTATCATCATCATGAGAAGTGATTTTAATTCTGAATCCTGCTTTTCTGGTGTGATGGGGGTGTTCAGGGCTTGCTATGATGGGGGAACTGGGTTCTGATGATGCCATGTAACTTTGGTTTCTGTTGCTTACGTTCTTGTGCCTGCCTTTTGCCATGTCATTAAATCTAGTGCTATCTGTACTTATGTCTCTGATTAAAGCCTGCCTTTCCAGCTGCCTCGCTTGTGTTTGGTCTTATAGGGGTCCAGATGTCTCTGTGATTTTTTCCACTGATTAATCAGCTGCACTGATTATGGTGGTATCTCTAGGATGCCTCAGGATATGGTGCTTCCAAGGTGGCAGTCCAGCTAGTTGTCTGCTGTTCTGGGTACAGTGTCTCCTCTTGGATATCTCAGGATATGTTGTCTGATGCTCTGAGTTCAGTTGTTCCTCTGTGGCTCTGGGTTGAGTGGACCTTCCAGTATGTCTCAGGCAGAATCCGGGGTCCACACAACTGCAGACCTGGCAGAGGTCTGGTCCAGGCCTCAGACTGGGAGAGGGGCGAGCAGCAGAAGGGGAGTGCTAGCGCTGGCTATGGGATCTATGGTGCCCCCAGAATGTATCTGGCGGTGGTATGGGGATGCACTCACCAACAGGTCGGGCAGAGGTCTGGCCCAGGCCTCAGACTGGAAGAGGAGCGAGCTTCGGGAGGGGAGTGCTAGCGCTGGCTATGGGATCTATGGAGCCCCCAGAATGTATCTGGCAGCGGTATCCGGGGTGCACTCATCAGCAGGCCGGGCAGAGGTCTGGCCCAGGTCTCAGACTGGAAGAGGGGCGAGTGGCGGAAGGGGAGTGTTAGCGCTGGCTGTGGGATCTGTGGAGCCCCCAGAATGTGTCTCCACAGGTCACTTTTTGAAAACACAATTAAAGTTATTTCTTAGCTAAGACAAAATACAAGCCAGAAATAAATATATTACAGTTCAGCAATATATCTTTGAAAACTTTAAACCTGTATTTATTATTTTGTCCCTTTGAGTGTGATTATTTATAGTGTAGGTTGATTTTCAAAATAATTTTTAAAAATTTAATTAACTAATTAATTAATTTTTACTTATTCACTTTACATTGCTCTCACTGCCCCCTCTTGGTCATTCTATCCCGCAATCCTTCCCCTTCTCCTCTGGAATTGTGGGGGCCTCACTAGGTATGCCCTACCCAGGTTTCTTACACTTTAATTCTTTAAGAGGCTGGGCTGCATCTCCCAGATAAGGCAGTCTAGCTAGTAGAACACATCCCAGGGACAGGAACAGCTTTTGGGATAGACCCCACTCCAGTTGTTCAGGACCCACATGAAGACTAAGCTGCACATCTGCTACATATGAGCTGGAGGCCTAGGTCTAGCCGGTGAATGTTCTTTGGTTTTTGGTTCAGTCCCTGAGCGCTCCAAGTGTTCAGGATAGTTTATTCTGATAGGTTTTCTGTGGAGTTCCTATCCCCTTTGAGATCCACAGTCTTTCCTCTTATTCTTCTGTAAGAATACCCAAGTTCTATCCCCTGTTTGGCTGTGTGTGTCTGTATCTGTCTGAGTCAGCCACTATGTGGAGTTTCTCAGAGGACATCATGCTCCTGTCTGTCAGCATAAGAGAATATCATTAATAGTTTTAGGTATTGGTGCTTGACCATGGAATGGGTTTCAAGTTGGTCTAGTTATTGGTTGCCCATTCCCTCAGTTTTTGCTCCCTCTCCTGTGCCTGTATTACTTGTAGACAGGATAAATTTTGTGTTGAAAATTTTGTAGGTAAGGTGTCTCTATTGTTCCACCGAGATTCCTGCCTGGCCTCTTCATGTTCAATATTTCTACCGTAATGAGTCATAGCTAAAGTAACCCCCAATTTTTCTCAATAATATACAGACATAAGACATTTTTTTTGGAAACACAATCTTTCTAGATAGCTCTGGCCATTCTGCAACTCACTCTGAAAACCAGGCTAGACTTTTACTCACAGAGATTCACCTGCATCTGCCTCCTAAGTTTGAAAAGACTTTTAAAATGTTAATGTTTGTGTCATGAAATTTTTGAATGTGTATGTATGTATGTGCTGGGCCTAACACGAGGTCTAATCTCCATTCCACCTTCACCCTTCAGTCATGTACACAGGTGGAGGGTGGAGGGCAAGAACAGGCCCTAGAAAGATTTACATACTAATGAGGTACCTGAAGGCCAGAGGTGAAGCCATTAAACATTCCTCCCCAGCCCCTCCCTCATTCTCCCCTCCCCTTTTAACTCAGGTCATCCTGGGTTTATGGGGGTATGCATCCAGATCCATTCACCAATCCGCCATGTGAATAAACCAGTTTTGGAAACCCAAGGGCTTCCTCGTGTGTTGGGGCTGCACCGCTATGTGAGGAACCGTGAGGAGCCAGGGAGAGGCTTTTAGTTAATGAGCAGCTGGGCCCAATTTCCAGCTGGAGGAACCCAGAGCGTTCCAAGCCGACTACCCACAGCATGTCGAGAAAAACCCTGGGATCCTCAGCCTCATATTTTTTTTCCCAACATGTATGTATGTATGTGTGTATGTATGTATGTATGTATGTGTGTATGTATGAATCTCATATTTTCTTAATTGCTGGTGCCTATGGTAACATCCTGATTACCTAGTCTCCATAATTCATGGCTCTGTCAGCAGGAGAGGGGGTTTCCATGAGCTCTAATTACAACCAGAGCCTGTTTGGCAGCTATGCTCAGAAGAACCATCTGGTCTAGCACCCTCAGAAACCAGGGAAGCCTCTTAAACTGCTGACATCCTAGGCATCCACATGGGCATCTGGAGTTACTGTTCAATTCACTGACAGTTGATCTGGGACAGATTGTATTCTCACCACCAGCAGTGTCCATGTTGAAGACCTGGAAGATCATTGCTGTGTACAACACTCCCATAGTGCTTCACTCTTCAACAAAATCTCTCTTAGTCTGACCAATTGACTGCCATGGTCACTTCCATTATCTGCCTGGTAGCCAGTGTGCCTGGTATTTTGATGAACAAAGTTTTCAGACTCTAAAAAGGAATTAATAATCACAATGTCTCCAGGATTCATGGAACATAATATAGTTAAGTTCTCTGTGTAAATTGCTATTTTTCTGTAACATTTTCCCACAGAGTCTGTCTAGAACAGAATTATAGTTCTAGAATTTAGAAATCTAACATAGGACCCCATGGCCTGAAGTTAAGATGTTGGCAGCCTACAATTCCATATCAGGGCTTTAAGGATTTTAAAAATCAGTTAATTGCTTGATTGTTAAAACTCAGTTGATTGATTAATTAAATTTATGTACTCTAATGTTCTGCCTGTATGTATGTCTTGCACCTTGTGCAAATAGTGCCCAAATAAACATGCTTTAGAGTTCAGCCTGTCAGCCAGTGACTGAAGCAGCAGCTTTTTGCCCTGTATATAGCCTGGGAATCAAACACTCTCCTCTCTGTCCCCAAATCAGTGACACTTGCCATATTCAACTAGACTAGTGAGTCCTGTAGGTAATTCAGGGGCTAAGGTGTTCTTGAATTATTTTTGAGAGATAGTTCTGAGCCTGTATTAAGTAATTGGTTTTTTTTAGTACTTTTGAATACCTTTTCAGTTTATTATTTTAAAGGTGACATAAAATATTCTCATTCTTATGTCTGTACCATTGCAGAACTAATTGGGAAAAATTTCAGAATGTTCATTTCATTTGTTTTGTTTTGTTTTTTGTTTGTTTGTTTGTTTGTTTTTCGAGACAGGGTTTCTCTGTATAGCCTTGGCTGCCCTGGAACTCACTCGGTAGACCAGGCTGGCCTCGAACTCAGAAATCCGCCTGCCTCTGCCTCCCAAGTGCTGGGATTAAAGGCGTGCACCACCACTGCCCGGCGTTCATTTCATATTAATCATCAATATTCTTCCAATAGACAATGTTTCATTTCCAACAATGACCTTATTTTTCTTTACTGGATTTCTGACATTACCTTTGTGTAAATATTACCTAATTATAAAATTCAGTAGGGTCTCATTTATTTTGTAAAATAATAAACATACTTAAATTAATCACGGAAAATTATGTCATATCAAAGTATGTGCATTAGGCAGCAATGCGTACTTTAAAATGACACTGAATAAGAATGAAACTGAAGTAAATTCACCCGTCAAAATCCCACAGACTTCATGGGTTTGGGATATAGACAGAACACAGAGAACACACAGGTAGTAGATGAGCCTCAGAAGGCACTTACATACCAACTCTGCTTCTTGTCTTCTGTCCTTGCTGAAAGAGTCAATTGTATCGACATATACTCAATATACTATATATAAACCACATATATACGCCAGCCAGATGAGCTTTTATGTCAACTTCACCCAAGGTAGAATCATATAATTGGGGATACCTCAACTGAAAATATTATAGATATGACTGGGCTGTGGGCAGATCTTTAAGAAATTTTCTTAATTCCCTCTTTATGGGGAGGATCCAGTCCACTGTTTGTCAGGGGCATCTCTGCTTGTACACTGAAGGCCTGGAATCAGCCATAGGCTTAAAGCCAGCCTGCTAGCACAGAGTCTTGGGTCTCTGTGTAAAAACCTTGAAACAGATAGCTAGAAGCTATTGTAAACAAGCAGCTTTGGTGGACAGTTGCCAGACTCTAGAAATTGACCTTGTAGATAAGTAACCTCAATGGATTATTATTATCCCTAACTTAGAAAGGGACAAGTGAATCATAGGTGGAGTTGGAGTGACCTGTCCCCTGAAGCTTCACCCAGCTGATACTCTGTTCTGGAGGATATCTGTATTCCTCCCAAACCACTTATTTTCCTGTGTCATCCCCTTCTTCCACATACTGCCTTTTTGTGTATATAACCCCTGTGTAAAAAAGTAAAGTTTGCAATTTGATCAGCCTATAGACAGATCGCCTTTCTTTGCATCGGCCTGTTTTTCCCTCACTTTCTCTTTCAGGTGACATCCCTGAACCCCTGTTTAATGCCCTCCTGGACAGGACAATTTTTTGGTGGGGACAGGCTTTGGTATTGGACCTGAGTTCTACACCAAAGCAAACTGAGCAATCCATCGAAGGGAAGCCAGTAAGCAGCACTCCTCTATGGTTTCTGGTCAGCTCCTGCCTCTTGGTTCCTGCTTTGTTTCAGTTTATGCTCAGACTTCTCTCAGTGATGTACTGTTATCTATTCTATTTTTTTGTTATGATATTTCATCATAGTGATAGCAATCCTAACTGAGACACCTCCCTTACCCTCCTCTTTCTGTTCCATGTTTTGTTTCCTACAAGTTCTCTTTCCTATCCTAGTTTCCCTTTATACACTCACACCACCATTGTGTTTATATTAATATAATTATGCCTAAAAATCCAAGATTTATGAATGAGATGGTTCATGTAATATTTTTTTTCTAAGTCATTTGTCCATCCCCTGCTTCTTTTTCATGGGTCACATATCATTCTGAACTCTCCTTATCTGCTCTCAAATGTGGAGACTCAGAAAGATCACATCATACTAAGTGTGATTTTGTGTTGATAGTCTGTGCCTTCCAGTGTTTGATCTGATATTTATGAGTAAATTTAATATTTATAGAGTGGAAATCTATGGTCCCATGTAAATAATATGCTAACTAATGCCAATGTATGTCTTAAAAACAAATTGACCAAATGGGTTTGGAGTCCATGGATGCATTAGGACATGACAACATTGTAGAACACGTAAAATTGTTTATGTTTTGTTTATATCTTTCTACAGGTATAATATTCCCTGGTGGATTATTCTTTTTTTGTTAATTTCACATATTTCCTTTTATTTTCTCATTTGTTTGGACTCATACATTTTAAAATCAAAATTAACATTTCCTTGCATCATTGATTATTCTCTCAAACATATTTTCTTTTTTTATTGGATAATTTATTTACATTTCAGATGCCATTCCCTTTCCCCATTTCCCCTCCCTAGAAAACCCCTATCCCATGCCCCCCTTTCCTTTTTGCTTTTATACAATTTTTTAAAAAATGTTAATCAAAGGCTTTATAAGTTTGGTAATGCTCAATCAGAAGTGTAACCCAATACCTAACCTAGATATATAAACTATCTTTGACTGGTGGAGGCATGTGAACATCTGCCTCCATGCCCCCTCTCTTTCTCACTCTTTCTCTCTCTCATCACCTAGCTTCTCTTCTCCTTCCTCTACTCGTCTCCTTACTCCTTCTCTTCCTCTCAGTACTTCTTCCCCAGAGTCATCTGACAGACCTTAGTGCTGCAGACTTATTAAGGGCTGATTACTCTGTCTAGGCAAATATAATCAGTCAACTAATTAATCAACTATTTCACAAGTGTGTCCTTTTCTGGACAGTAATTTGTCTGTAGATGGAAAGAGGCAATTCTTGCCTAGTGGCTGTCTCCCCACAACTGGAGTATATTAGTTACTTTTCTATTGTGAAAAACACTGTGAGCAAAGCATCAGAAGGTTAGACTGCATGAATAGAAAGATGGCAGCAGGTGGAAGACTTGGTAGCTGGAGCAGACCTTATATACATAATAGTTGAATAAAATCCTAAAAAAGAACCAAATTTTGCCTGTTAATTTTTTTCATTTTTTTAATCTTTATTGAGTATTTTATTTACATTTCAGATACTATCCCCTTTGCCATTTTCCCTCCCCTCCCTAGAAAACCCCTATCCCTCCCCACTTCTCCTTTTTGCTTTTATACTATTTTTAAAATGTTAATCAAAGGCTTAATAAGGTTGGTAATGCTCAATATCAATCAGAAGTGTAACCCAATACCCAACCTATATATAATCAACTATCTTTGACTGGCAGGGACATGAAAACATCAACCTCAGTGTCCCACCTCCTATTGTCACCTACCTCTTCCTCTCCTTCTCCTCATCTCCTTACTCCTTATCTTCCTCTCCCTACTCCTCCCACCTTAGCTCCTCCTACGTATCACTGTTCCTGTTAAAAAAATAAAATTATTTTTTTAGAATACAATTAGAACATAACAACTTGTATCAGTAAGGTGCAAAATAGACCTAATATCCAGTCCATCATTTTGTTGACTAAACAGAACCTCCTAAATAAAAGACTGTCCCTCCTAACTAAAAGACTTAATTCTGAGCCTGGCTTTTTTTTCTTGGCTTTAGAATGAATGTCAGCTGAAAACCATCCTCTCAAACCTTTTCTCCGAAAGTAAATAGCCGGGATTGACTATAAGACTATAAGTCTTCAACCCGTCAGAAATCCAGAATGGGTGAGTTAACTGAAATTATGGGAAACACAAAGCATAACTTCTAAAACTTAGCCAAATTATAGAGACCGCTGAGCACATGGACAGTCCCTATACTAGAAAACGTTGGAGCATTCAATCTTCAGCCTTCTGGCCCAGGATCATCTGACAGACCAAGTGATGCAGAATTATTAAGGGCTGATTACTCTGTATTGGCAGATATAATTAATCGACTGTTCCACAAGTGTGTCCTTTTCTGGACAGTGATTTGTCTGTAGATGAAAAGAGGCAATTCTTGTCTAGTGACTGTCTCACCACAACTGGAGTAACTCCAAAGATGCTCAATTTCTTCTTAGAGTCCAAGACAGGAAGCTGTCAGGAGCAGACAGGTCTCTAATCAAAATGGACATTAATACAGAAATGTTTGTAACGTCAATTCTGTGGACTTCTGATGTTTTAAAAACCAACTATCCATGTAAGCCAATCTGAACTATTGTTTGCTAACTCCTCTCAGCTAAATAAAATATAGAAAACACCAAAACAATAAACTCAGAGCCATGAATTTGCTATAGGCCCTTAACTTACAGGTTAACCATCTCAAATCAGTTTAAAAACTTAAAGAAGTACTGGGTCTAAGCCTTGTATTCCTAAATGTATTATATAGGCACAATGCCTATGAGAGTAACACTATTAATTTCACTTTATATCAATAAGAAGCTCATACCAATGAAAACCTTAAATATGAAATCAAAGAAAATTTTGTACCATTTAAGAAATTATAACTTTATCTTAATAACAATTATACATATTTCTATGAATAGGTTATGGCCATGCAATAAATCCAAGCTAATCCTCCCTGTTCAAACAACACCACTACTTTTCTGTAGGAAGACAGCCAATATTAACCACCTCAGTCCCCAAGCCCAGGGAATAGGGGCACTCACTCTTCATTAACTTCTTCAAGCTGGTTATGGGTGTTGAAATATTAGAAGAGGGGCAGGGGAAAGAGTAAATTGATAAGCCTCGTCTGTGTCCTCACTGCATCCAGCTGGAATTCCAGGTCATCAGAGGTTCGAGCAGGTCTGCTCAGCTCACTTGATGAGTAGATACACCGAGGCTGTATATTCTGCAATATACAATTCTCAAAACAAATTTTAGTATCAAGAAATTTTTTTTGTTTGAATTCTGGAATCTAATCTTCTGGCAGCCTGCCTCTGTCATGTCTAATCCATATAATTCTGGGAGTTTCTATGAGGGTATACTCCCACCACCCTCCCATTTTCACCTCCCTGCTCTCAAATTCCCAACACTAGGGAATCCAAACTTTCAGGCACCAAGAACCTCTCCTTCCACTGATGCCTAACCCCTTACCCCATCCCTCCCCTCCAATTACTATGAGGGTGTTTTCCCACCATTCTCTCATTCCCACCTCCCTGCTCTTCAAATTCCCCAACACTAGGGAATTCAAACTTTCAGGTATCAAGGCTGTCCACTTCCACTGATGCCTGGCCAGGCCACAGTCAACTACCTATACAGGTGGAGTCATGAGTCCCTCCCTTTGTGTTCTCTGGCTGGAGATTTTAGAATGGCTACTCCAGCTTGTTTCTTAGGGCTGTTTGCTTGAAAAATTGTTTTCCAGCCTTTTACTCTAAGGTAGAGTCTGTCTTTGTCACTGAGGCGGGTTTCCTGTATGCAGCAAAATTCTGGGCCTTGATTATGTATCCAGTCCATTAGCCTATGTCTTTTAATTGGGGAATTGAGTCCATTGATGTTAGCAGATGTGAAGGAACAGTGATTGTTGCTTCTTGTTATTTTTGTTATTAGAAGTGAAATTATCTTTGTGTGGCTATCTTCTTTTGGATTTGTTGGAAGAAGATTACTTTTTTTGCTCTTTCTAGGGCATTATTTTCCTCCTTGTATTGAAGCTTTTCTGCTATTATCCTTTGTAATGCTGGGTTTGTGGAAAGATATTGTATAAATTTGGTTTTGTCATGGAATATCTTGGTTTCTCCATCTATGGTAATTGTGAATTTTGCTGGCTATAGTAGCCTGGGCTGGCATTTGTGTTCTCTTAGGGTCTGTATGACATCTGTCCAGCATTTTCTAGCTTTTATAGTATCTGGTGAGAAGTCTGGTGTAATTCTGATAGGTCTGCCTTTATATGTTACTTTGCCTTTTTCTCTTACTGAATTTAATATTCTTTCTTTGTTTTGTGCACTTGGTGTTTTGATTATTATGTGATGGGAGGTATTTCTTTTTTGGTCTAAACTATTTGGCATTCTATAGGCTTCTTGTATGTTTATGGGTATCTCATTCTTTAGATTAGGAAAGTTTTCTTCTATAATTTTGTTGAAGATATTTATTGGCCCTTTAAGATGGAAATCTTCACTCTCATCTATACCTATTATCCTTAGGTTTAGTCTTCTCATTGTGTCCTGGATTTCCTGAATATTTTGTGTTAAGAACTTTTTGCATTTTGTGTTTTCTTTGACAGTTGTGTCAATATTTTCTATGGTATCTTCTGCACATGAGATTCTCTCTTCTATTTCTTGTATTCTGTTGGTGATGCTTGTGTCTATGACTCCTGATTTCTTTCCTAGGTTTTCTATCTCCAGGGTAGTTGTGATTTCTTGATTGCTTCTACTTTCATTTTTATGTCCTGAATGGTTTTGTTCAATTCCTTCACCTGTTTGATTGTGTTCTCTTGTAATTCCTTAAGGGATTTTTGTCTTTCCACTTTAAGGGCTTCTAACTGTCTACCTGTGTTCTCCTCAAATTCTTTGAGAGTGTTATTTATGTCCTTCTTAAAGTCCTCTATCATCATCATTAAAAGTGATTTTAAATCTGAATCTTGCTTTCCTAGTACTATGGGGAATTCAGGACTTTCTTGTGTTGGAGAACTAAGTTCTAATGATGCTAAGTACCCTGGGTTGCTGATGTTTTTATTCTTGTGCTTGCCTTTTGCCATCTGGATCTCCTTAGTGCTACCTGCCCTGTCTCTGACTGGAGCCTGTCTTTCCTATTATCTTGGTTTTATCAAAACTGTTTGGGGTGGCTGTTGCTACTGGGGTAAGAGCTGAGGCCCAAAATCTGCTCAGGCCAAGAGTGAGTTCCTGGGTCCTTGTGGGTCCCAGTTACTCCCTGTTTGGGGCAGGCCTTGCTGTCTGCTTACCTAAGATAATGCTAGGGTGAGAGCACCTGGGAGCCTTGCTTCCTCTAGATTCCTAAAGATTGGGGGCAGAGCTGCCACCTATGATCTGCTCAGTGCTCAGGCCCAGACTGGAAAAAAACAGTGCTCTGGGTCAGGAGTGACTTCCTGTGTCCTTGTGGGTCCCAGTTATTCCCTGTTTGGGACAGGCCTTGCTTTCTCCTTACCTAAGATAATGCCAGGGTGAGAGCACCTGGGAGCCCTGCTTCCTCTGGATTCCTAGAGGTTAGGGGCAGAGCTGCTGCCCAGGATCTGCTCAGTGCTCAGGCCCAGACCGGAAGGAACCCGCCTGTTGATTTTTAATGGAAGTCTGTCATAAGAGCATCTAGACACTTGTGGTTTGAGAGCTTTAAGTTGGTCCATGAGCTTCTATGTTGACTTTCTTCCCAGTGATTACTTCCTGTTTTTGATAGCACTTTTGCCTGTTAATTTGTCCTGAATACTTTCACATACATGCCTGTGTTCAGGCAATTTACTTCCTTGTTTGATGACTACTTTGCATAGATCTCTAGAGGTCAGCCCAGCTGCCAGGATTTATAAACCAGGCTGTTGCAGTGAGATCTGAAATACATCAGACAAGTATTGGCATGAAGATGGCGTCACAGACTCAGGTCTTCATATTCCTATTGCTCTGGTTGTCCTATTGCTCTGGTTGTTTAAAAGTATTGTAATATCTTAAAATATTTCATTTGTACAGAAATCACTATTTTCTATAGGAAGTCAATCGTAAACAGACAATGCCAATAGAAAGGACATCTTAGATTATAACATTTGTATCATGAAGTCTTTGTGTGTATATATGTATACTCATTATCTATTTCTGATTGCAGGTGCTGATGGAGACATTGTGATGACCCAGTCTCCGAAATCCATGCCTGTATCAGTAGGAGAAAGGGTCAGCTTGACCTGCAAGGCCAGTCAGAATGTGGATACTGATGTATCCTGGTACCAACAGAAACCAGGACAGTCGCCTAAACCTCTGATCTACTGGGCATCCAACCGGTACACTGGGGTCCCTGATCGCTTCACAGGCAGTGGATCTGGGACGGATTTCACTTTCACCATCAGCAGTGTTCAGGCTGAGGACCAGGCAGATTATTACTGTCTGCAGGGTTATAATACTCCTCCCACAGTGCTTCAGCCTCCTACAAAAACCTCCTATGAGATTTTAGCCAGTTGCCTGTACCACACATTCCCCAGACCTACACACTTCCCCTTCTGTTGCAGCTGCTATGCCTAACTGTTGCAAAGTTTTGTAGAAGCTTAATGAACAGATACTTTGACTTGGAAGGTCCTTATGGCAAAAAAAATAGTAAAGACATTTGTGTCTTTTTTTCAACTTCTTATGCTTAGATTCTGTGTATTGAATATGACAAATTTCTTATCCTATATTCTGGAATGAAAATCTCCAATGTGAGTCTCTATGGGCTAAACCAAGAGCCTGGCAAACTATATTCTCACTGGAGGATGCAGAAGGGAAATTGGGTTTTGCTTAGCTCAGCTCTGAGAAGTCTTCCTCACTTTTGGACTCCTGGCAATATCTGTCCACTTCTTCTTCTTTTGAAAATTCTTATTTATACATATAATGTTGACTTTCAAAACAATATAAAATTATATCATGTATTTTGAAAATCTTCATGCCTCTTGTTTTTTATCACCACCTTTCCCTCCACCTAACACACTTCCAATCCCCAGTCTTCCACCTATTTCCATGTGACATACATATGAACCCACTCACATGCACACACACATACACACACATGTACACACGGATACACACTGTTTTATGAGTCTATAAAAATATACGATATAAAAATCAGAGAAAACATGAGATTTGAGTACTGAAACTGCATGTCTGTTCTATGCTTCCTATTCCTAGACCACATCTGCCTCTGCTGAATTCTCATCTACTTTCCCAATGTGGAGACTGTGATAACTCATTCTACCCTACACCACATTAGAAGTAAGTGTGATTTTGTATTTTGAAAATCAAGTTTGTTTTTCTGTCTTATAGTAATTAACAGTGTTTGATATTTGTTGAGGGAAATACTTTATACTTCAATAAAACATTATGTTAACTAATCTCAAACATGTAATAATTAAAAATTATTTGTAAAATTATTTTTCTCATTATTTGTTTTTGAAAGATGGAATCCTGTCCTGTTAAAATGGGAAGTTGATTTTGATCTCACAAATTTCTACTTACCACTTCCTAAGCACTGTGATCAATGGTAGGGGCCATCACACTCAGCCTTGAGCACCATTTAGAAACCCAGAGATAGAACATGGTTACAAATAGTTGTTCAAAACCTCCAAATATCTCTAATTTCTCCGCAAAAGAATGATTTCATTTTCTGTCTTCTCATGATGGTTTGTTCCCATTGTTCTGCTACTGCACATGATGGTTTTGTCTCTACTGTCTGTTCTCAAAGACCATGGGCTCTTTCTTTTTATTTTTTTTTAAATTAAAAAACCCTATTGTATACCCCCTCTTTCTTTATGCTTTTATACCATTTTGATTACATGCATGTAATAAGGTCAGTTCTAGGTTGAGGTCTAGCAATACAATAGATTCAAATATTCGAGGAACAAGCAATACAATAAACACAAATAGTCAAAGGAAAAGCAAGTCATTAAACCCAGTTACATGAACACCCGAATGATCACTGTTTCTAAAGGCTTATCAGAGTGACCAAAGTATCTGAGCCTACTTCCTTATCCTAGCCCAAGGTCATTTTCATGTCTAAAGCCTACTTCCTTGTTCTAGTCTAAAATTTAGACTCCTGTCTGAAATTACTTCTTTGTTCTGGTCTAATATTTAGATTTCTCCCTGAGATTACTTCTTTGTTGTAGCCTACAATTTAGACTCCTACCTGAAATTACTTCTTTGTTCTAATCTAATGTCAGATTCCTGCTTGAAACCTACTTCCTTGTCCTTGGCCAATGTCATATTTCTGTCAAACAGCATGGGCTCTGTCACAATGCAGTCCAATCTAGATTATCCCTGAGGTCCCACAAAAGACTTAACTAATTAATACGTGTCTTCAAAAATTGTTACTACTGATTAAGGAGGATAAATGGCTATCAAATGAGGCTTCTAAAGTTGTCTGTCCCTTTTTTCTGGAATATGATGAGAAAATAAAAATTACTGTAGTAGCTTGCAAAGACAATTACCATAGAGTTATTACAATCATGGGTCCAGGAGGAGGCTAAAAATCAATTTGTTCTAGGTCATATTCAAACTATACTTCTAATTGTGCTGTGTGGTTGAAAAGGCCACTGTTCTAAATTTGGTTTAAAGATGTTCAGGATGGTCTTTAGTGTTTTCTTTTCTTTTCTTGAATATTTTCTTTATTTACATTTCAGATGTAAATTTCCTGTCTAGGTTTTGTCTCCAGAAACCTACTATCCCATTCCCCCTCCCCCTGCCTCTATGAGGGTGCTCCCCCATGCACCCACCCACCCTGCCTTCCCACCTTGGCATTCCCCTACACTGGGCCATCGACCCCCCACAGGACAAAGGGTCACTCCTCCTATTGATGTCCAACAGGACCATTTTCTGCCACATATGATGCGAGAGCTATGTATAATCTTTGGATGGTGGTTTAGTCCCTGTGACCCCTGTGTGGTACAGTTAGGTGATATTGTTCTTCTTATAGGGTTGCCATCCTCTTCAGATCCTTCGGTCCTTTCTCTAGTTCTTGCACTGGAATCAATGGGCTCAGTTCAATAGTTGGCTGTATCTGCATCTGTTTTGGCCATGTTCTGTTAGAACCTCTTAATAAACAGCCATAGCAGGCCAGTGTCAGCAAGCACTTCTTGCCATCAGCAATAATGCAGGGGATTGGTGTCTGCAGTTGGGATTGATCCTTTGGTTGAATGGTCTCAGTTTGGCCTTCCCTTCAGTCTCTGTTCCATTTTTTAACCTCTGTCTTTCCTTAGGACAGGAATATTTCTGGGTCAAAAATTTTGAGATGTGTGGGTGAACCCATCCCTCAACTGGGGGCCATGGCAATCTGCTGGAGGTGGTTTATATAGGTTGTATCTCCCCTTTGTTGATAAGTTTGGCTAAAGTCATCATCATTGGGTCTTGGGAAACTCTCATTTCCCTGGAGTCTTGAACTTTCTAGTTGCTACCACCAGTTCCCCATCCCCCAGTGCTTCATGTTTCTAATCAATTTCCTGACCCTCTGAACTTCTCACTTTCTCTTCCAATAGGTGATCCTACCCACGCTTTTTCCTTCCCCATTCTCTCTCCCTCCCAAGTCTGTTCCTCCCTCTACCTCCTGTGATTGCTTTTTTTCTTTCTATGTAGAATTGAAACATCTACATTCTGGTGTTGGATTCTGGAATCGCCATCCATGTCTTTAAGCTGTACTACAGAGCAATAGCAATAAAATAGCATGTTATTGGTACAGAGACAGGCAGTAGATAATGGAATAGGATTGAAGACCCAGAACTGAACCCACACACCTATGGTCACTTGAACTTTGACAAAGGAGCTAAAATGGTCCAATGGGAAAAAACCCAGCATTTTCAACACATGGTGTTGGTTTAAATGTCAGTCAGGATGTGGAAGGATGCAAATTGATCCATTCATATATCCTTGTACAAAACCTTAAATCCAAGTGGACTAAGGACCTCCACCTAAAACCAGATATGCTTAATCTAATAGAGGAGAAAGTGAGGAAGAGCTTCAAACACATGGGCACAGGGAAAAATTTCCTGATCAGAACACCAATGGGTCATGCTCTAAGGCAACAATCAAAAATTGAATCTGAAAAAATGGAAAAGTTTCTGTAACACAAAGCGCATTGCCAATAGGCCAAAATAGCAATGAACAGTTTGGGAAAAGATCTTTAACAATCTTAAATCTTATAGATGGCTAATATCCTATATATACAAAGGGCTCTAGAAGTTAGACTATACAGGGCCAAACAACCCTCTTAAAAATTGGGTAGAGGGCTAAACAACAAATTCTCAACTGATGAAACTCAAATGGCCATGAAGCACCTAAAGAAAGTTTCAACATTATCAGTCATCAAGGACATGCAAATTAAAACATCCCTGAGATTACACCTCATACCATCAGAATGGCTAAATCGAAAACTCAGGAGACACTTGAAGTAATCCCACTAAAATCAGGGACTAAACAAGTCTGCCCACTCTATCCCTATCTATTCAGTAAAGTACTTGAAGTCTTAGCCAGAGCAATTAGATATCAAAAGGTGATCAAAGGGATATAAATTGGAAAGGAAGATGTCAAAATATCACTATTTGCAGATGATATGATAGTATACTTAAGTGAGCCCAAAACTTCCACCAGAGAACTCCTAACCCTGATAACTACAGCAAATTGGGTGGATATAAAATCAATTCAAACAAATCAGAAGCCTTCCTCTACTCAAAGCATAAACAGGCTGAGAAAGTAATTAGGGAAATGACACCCTTCACAATAGTCACAAATACTATAAAATATCTAGGGGTGACTCTAACCAAGCAAGTGAAAGATCTGTATGACAAGAACTTCAAGTCTCTGAAAAAGAAAACAAAGAAGATCTCAGAAAATAGAAACACCTAGCATGCTTATAGATTGGCAGGATTAATATAGTAAAAATGGCCATCTGCCCAAAAGTAATCTACAGATTCAAAATGGAAATTCCATGAAAATTCCAACTCAATTCTTCATATAGTTAGAAAGAGCAATTTGCAAATTTATTTGGAATAACAAAATCCCAGGCTAGAGAAACAATGTTCTCAACAATAAAAGAACTTCTTGGGGAATCATCATCCCTGACATCAAGCTGTATTACAGAGAAGTAGTGATAGAAACTATTGGTATAGAAGATCAATAGAATAGAATTGAAGACACAGAAATGAATCCACATACCTATTGTCACTTGTTCTTTGGCTAAGGAGCTAAAACCATCTATTGGAAAAAGACTGCATTTTTCTACAAATGGTGCTGGTTGAAGCTGAAGTCAGCATGTAGGAAAATTCAAATTGATCCATCACTATCTCCTTGTAGAAAACTCAAGTCCAAGTGAATCAAGGACCTCCATATAAAACAAGATTCCCTGAAACTAATAGAAGAGAAGGTGGGGAAGAGCCTCGACCACATGGGCACAGGGGAAAAGTTTCTGAAAGGATACCAATGGCTTATTGTCTAAAATTAAGAATTGACAAATGGGACCTCATAAAATTGCAAAGCTTATGTAAGAAAAGGGATACTGTCAATTTGAAAAAACTGCTAGCAACACATTTCGAAAAGATCTTTACAAATCATACATCTGATAGAGGGCTAATATCCAACATATACAAAGAACTCAAGAAATTAGACTCCAGAAAATCAAATAACCCTATGAAATAATGGGGTATAGAAATCAACAAAGAATTCTCAACTAAGGAAACTTGAATGTCTGAGAAGCACCTAAAGAAATGTTCAACATCCTTAGTCATCAGGGAAATGCAAATCAAAACAACCCTGAGATTTCACCTCACACTAGTAAAAATGGCTAAGATTAAAAATTCAGATGACAGCAGATGCTGGTGAGGATGTGGAGAAAAAAGAACACTCCTCCATTGTTGGTAGGATTGTAAGCTGGTACAACCACTCTGGAAATAAAACTGGTGGTTCCTCAGAAATTTGGACATAGTATTACCTGTGGATCCAGTGATACCATTCCTGGCATATACATAAAATATTCTCTAAGATATAACAAAAGCACATTCTCTACTATGTTCATAGCAACCTTATTTATAATAGCCAGAAGGTGGAAAGAACCCAGATGTCCTTCAACAGAGGAATGGATAAAGAAAATGTGCTACATTTACACAATGGAGTACTACTCAGCTATAAAAACAATGAATTCATGAAATTCTTAGGCAAATGGAACTAGAAAATATCATCCTGCGTTAGGTAACCCAACCATAAAGAACACACATGGTATGCACTCACTGATAAAATCTTATAATACCCAAGACATAACTCACAGACCACAAGAAGGCAAAGAAAAAGAAAGACCAAAGTGTGGGTGCTTTGGTCTTTCTTAAAAGGAATTAACAAAATACTCCCAAGATCAAATATGAGAAGATATGTGAGGCGGAAAAGGGAGGGACCACCCAGAGTCTGCCCCTTCTGGAGATTCCTCCCTGATGCAATCACCATATGCAAACATTGTTGATGTTCTTAATGTTGACAGGAGCCTTATGTACCTGTCTCCTGAGAGGCACTGCCAGAACCTGACATATACAGAGGTGGATACTCACAGATAACAATCAAACTGATCACAGGGTCCCCAGTGGAAGAGTTAGAGAAAAGACTGAAGGAGTTGAAGGGGCTTTTAGTTCCATGGGGAGAGCAATAATATCAATCAACCGGAGCTCCCAGGGTCTAACAGCTAGCCTTGAAACATATATGGAGGGACCCATGTCTCCAGCAGTATATGTAGAGGAGGATGAACTTCTCAAGTATCAGTGGGAAAGGAGAACCTTGGTTTCTTGAAGTCTGGATGCCCCAGTGAGTGGGTGGGGGGAGGTGGAAGTGGGGTGGATGAGTACACCCTCATAGAAATAGGAGGAGAGAGGATTGATTGGTTAAAGGTTTCCTGGATGAGGGAAATGGGAAAGGGAATAACACCTGAAATGTAGGAAAATAAAGTATCTAATAATAAAAAAGACAAAACAAAAAAGAAAAACAAACAAACAAAAATCCAGATAATGGAAGTAGTATTTCAGTTGAACATTTGACACTTTTTGGAAGCAATTTAACATTATCCATATTACTGTGATTCCTTATAGTTGTCAAGGACAAGAGACTGTGGAAGGGGCCCATGGAATTTTAAAACAATATCTTCATAAAATACAAAAAGGGGGAGATATATCTCCATATATCACAACTTTATTTAAACCCCATTCTTTTTATTTTTTATTTTAAATTTAAAAAATTTGCATGCTAAGGAACTTTCTGCTGAATGTCTATTGCACTCTACAACTAGACATGCTTATGCATAGGTGAAAGGGAAGGATCCACTTACTGGCATAACAGATGATCCTGATCAGGTATTAAATATGGGAAAGAGGGCATGTTTATGTTCTTTTCTGCAGGATGCTGAAGGAGCATGGTGACTGCCAAAGCAACAGGTGATGCCAGGACAAAGAATGATGCTGACCTGTGAGCTTGCTGCCGTGCCTTTATGATGGTGACTAGGAAGCTGTATTGACACATGTCATTGTTTACCTAGACCCCTGATGGTACATGCTGCCTTCCCTCAAGTTTTTAGACCTTGTGGAACAGAGAATCAAAAAGAGAAGTTATAATGACTCTTGTATTTTTCTTAAATGTAATCAGTTATTCAGACTCAACCATGGAATAGTCTAGAAATCAATTCAATATTTGAAATAACAGTCTTCATTTGGAAGTCTGGTTCTGGACATTTTCAGAGACATATAATGATTTTAGCTGCAGTTCTCTATGATATTATGGTAGCAAGAGATAAAGTTGGGGCAGGATCAGGATTTCAAAGAGGTGTTAGCACATGTGTTAAGGCTCTTTAACTGTCAAGTTAGAATTACTTCTGTTTCTTCTATAGTGTTTAATGTAAGTTGAATTGATTGTACACCTTCTAATTGTGTTTTGAAATCTGGCATGTCTATCAACCAGCTTTTGTTTCAGTGCCCTAAGTATCACAAAATGTTATTCTAAAAATAGTTTGCAAGTGCTGGTAGTCAGGCTTTTAGCAGAAGCAGGAGAGTAGTGGGCTTGGTTATTATTTGTGGTATAAACCTTTAATTACATTAATTGCTAGCATCACTGTTTCTACAATTGCTTTGACACAAGAAGTTAAGACAGCTACTTTTGTTAATCATTCAGCAAAAAATGTTACTAATGTGTTGAATATACAAGAAGATTTAGATAGGCATTTGGGAGACCCAATTGATGATTTTTATCCTATTCAAATTATTGGAAAGATGTTCAGAATCTAAGGGTAAGGAGTCATCTTGAGTGTCATGCCAAGTACCATTGGACACATGTTAGTTCTAAAATTTACAATGGTAGTCAATATAACTAGGAAAACGTTTAAAGACTCTTGCAGTCTTTAAATTATGCCAAATAGGCATAATTCCAACACATCTCTGGATGTTTTAACTTTACATAGTGAGCTTATGAATTTCAAGAATGCTGCTCTGATTAGCATTGATACAGTAGATACTGCTGATAAAATTACCCATGGCCTGAGGTCAGTATTTCTATTTTGGTCAAGCTTCAAGAATGGGATATATAGCTTGATCATGCTAGCCCTTTGTGTCCTGAGAATACTTTTATTCTTGCCCATCCTGTTAAAGCTTGTCTTTAACAACATCAACATGCTGGCAGCAAAAGTACATGGCCTGAACCTGAAAATGAACCCCAAGATAGAGTTATTAAACTAACAGGTTGGCAAGCCAAGGATGGGTAAGATTCTGCACAACCTTACTAACCTTAGACAGAAGTGCATTGCTTTTGATAATGCATATTCCATGACACGTAAGGAAGGCATTCTTTTCAGAATGACCTAAGACAGGCTCAGTCTTGTTAATGAAATAAAAAAGGGGCAGAGGTGGAAAATCTTTGTGGATACTTGTCAAGAATCTGATATGGGCCAAGGTTAAGGAAGTGGGCTGCTTGGAAGATATATGACATTGTCCATGGACAAGGAAGTATACTTCAAGCAGGAATCTGACATTAGGCTAGAACAAAGAAGTAATTTTAGGCAAAAAATTTAAATTTAAGGCTAGAACAAGGAAGTTGGCTTCAGACATGAAAATGACTTCGGTCTAGGACAGGGAAGTTAGCTTAGATATAATGGTCATCCTGATAAGCCGTTAGAAACAGTGATCATGGGAGTTTTTATGAAATTTTGTTTATTGCCTTGATTTTTCTTTGACTATTTGTATTTATTGTCTTGCTTCCTTGACTATTTGCATGTATTGTATTGCTAGTTCCCCAATCTACAACTGACCTGAATACTTGCATCTAATTAAAATGGTATAAAAGCAATAAGGAGGAGGCAGGATGGGATAGGGTATCTAGGAAGGGGAAATGCGGAAAGTGGATGACAACTGAAATGTAAATAAATAAAATATCCATTAAAAAACTTCAGGTGACAGCAGATGCTGGTGAGAATGTGGAGAAAGAGAAACACTTCTACATTTTTTGTGGCATTGCAAGCTTGTACAACTACCCTGAAATCAGTGTGGTGGTTCCTTAGAAAATTGGACATAACATTACTTGAGGACCCAGCAATACCACTTGTCATACCTGTGGAAAGCATGCAACCTTTGGGTTAGCAGATGCTCTAGGGAGATCACTTTCTCCAGCAGCAAGCCAAGCACAGCTGTCTCTTCAGGTCTGGCTGATATGCTGGGCAGTCAAACACCAGACATGAATTTCATGCTTCAGTTCTGCAGAGAAATAAGTGTAATGGACTGAGGGGACTGAGACTCTCCCACCCTCAGCAAATGCCCTACTTTCCACCACACACCACAACACACACCCACATTGCACACAGACTCTTCACAGCATGAGCTGTGTTGATGGAGCCAGATGATGGAAGTGAACTCTGAAAGTCATCATGAGATCAAGAAAGGCAATTTCAACTCTTTCTGAAGAACAAAGTCCTTTCTCAAGTGATATATTTTAAAATTCATTTACTCATTTGTTGGTTTATTATTATGTCAATAATAAATATTGATGTTATTATTTTGTTCTTGCAAAGTATTAACTCTAGGATTCAGGAACCCTAGAACATTCTCACTGGCCCTGCTTTCAACCAAAATCTAAACATCACTACTGTGCTTTTAAATATCATCATGGCTTCTTAGATTTTTGGCTATAATCAAGTGTGTCTGGCTTATACTCTCCAAACTATGTGCTCTGTTATTATGCAGCAAAGTTTTTGGGACCATGCTCTCAGATGTCCTGTCCCCTGGACAGTAAGCTTTCATAAACATCTCACTTTTAACTTGCAAAAAAAGAAAGAAAAAGAAAAGTATTGCTATGCAAAATACATTGTTAATTTTGCGTTATTTTTCTGTTATGTATGTGAGTACATAGTAGTTGTCTTCAGACCACAAGAGAAGGCATTGGATCCCATTACAGATGATTTTGAGCCACCATATGGATATGGAGAATTAAACTCAGGACCTCTGGAAGAGAATTCAAAGTAATCTTATCTGCAGAGGCATCATCTCTCCAGCCCTGTATTGTTTTTATGAGATACAAAAGTTAGTTTGGGGCTGGAGAGATGTCTCAGTGGTTATGATGCCTTCCAACTCTTAACAGTACATGGGTTCAGATTCTAGCATCCACATGGCAAATGACAACCTCTTGTAAGTCTAGTTCCAGCAGAACAAATGCCTTTTTCTGGAACCTAATGGCAACAGGCATATGTGTAGGGCACAGACCCATCATAATATAAAATATAAATAAGGACTTTTTTTTTCAAAAGCTTAAGTCAGAAAAATCACAGTGCTTCTGTAACTCATTTCTTTATGTTTATTTACAAATTTTGTTTTGCTTCTTTGATATTTTGTTTATTTACATTTCAGATGTTATCCTGTTTCCCCATTTCCCCCAGAAACCCCTAATCCTGTCCCTCTCTTACTCCTTCTATGATGGTGAGAAACCCATCCACACACTACCAAGTCCCTGCCCTCAAATTCCCCCAAAATGTGGCATCCAGCCTTCATAGAACCAAGGACCTCCTCTTCTACCTATGCCTGACAAGGCCATCCTTCACTACATATACAGCCGAAGCCATGGACCCTCCATGCCTTTTCCCAGGCTGTTGGTTTAGATCCTTGGAGCTCTGGTTGGTTGGTATTGTAACTCTTCCCATGGGGCCACAAGCCCCTTTAGCTCCTTCAGTCTTCTCTCTAACTCCTCTATTGGGGACCCCATGATCAGTTCAACAGTTAGCTCTGTATATGTCAGAATCTGGCAGAGCCTATTAGGAGACAGATATGTCAGGCTCCTGTCAGTATGCACTTTCTGGCATCCACAACAGGGTCTGTCTATGGTGACTGCACATGGGATGGAAACCCAGGTGGGGCAGTCTTGAGACAGCTCCTCCTCCATTCTCTGGTCCACACTTTGTCTCCATATTTGCTCCCATGACTATTTTGTTACTCCTAAGAAGGACTGAAGCACCCATACTTTAGTCTTCCTTTGTTTTAAGCTTTATGTGGTCTGTGAGTAGTATCTTGGGTATTCTGAGCTTGTGGGTAATATCCAATTATTAGTGAGTGCATATCAGTGTGTTCTTTTGTGATTGTGTTACCTAATACAAGGTGATATTTTCTAGTTCCATTCATTTGGCTAAGAATTTTTTGCATTTTGCATTTTTTGAGAGTTGTGCCAATGCTTTCGATGGTATTTTATGCACATGAGATTCTTCTCTCTCCTGTATTCTGTTGGTGATGCTTGTATCTATGACTCCTGATTTCTTTCCTAGGTTTTATATTTCCAGAGTAGTCTTCCTTTGAAATATCTTTATTTTTTCGATTCCATTTTTAGATCCTGGATGGTTTTGTTTAATTCCTTCACTTGTTATGTTGTGTTTTCTTGCAATTCTTTAAGGAATTTTTTTGTGTTTCCTCTTCAAGGATTTCTACCTGTTTACCTGTGTTCTCCTGTATTTCTTTAAGAGAGTTGTTTATGTTCTTTTTAAATCCTCTATCATCATCATGGGAAATGATTTTAATTCTGAATCCTGCTTTTCCAGTGTAATGGGGTGTCCAGGGTTTGCTATGGTGGGAGAACTGGATTTTGATGATGCCAGGTAACATTGTTTTCTGTTGCTTATGTTCTTGTGCTTGCCTTTTGCCATCTGGTTATCTCTAATGGAACCTGTACTCACTTTCTCTGACTGGAACCTGTGTTTCCAGTTATCTTCCTTGTATCAGAACTCTTCAGGGTCCAGCTGTGATCATGAGCTCTTGAGTGGAAGAGCTCCTGTGACTCAGGCTGCCTCTGGGATCCTGAAATCCTGCTGCTCTGAGTGCAGTGATTCCACAGGTGCTCTGAGTGCAGTGGTTCCTCCACTGCTCCCAGTGCAGTGGTTCCCCTAGGATGGCTCAGGATATTATGCCTTCATGAGAGAAGACCAGCTAGGTGTTTGCCCCAGCCAAAAGGACCAGGCAAGGGGTGGAAGGAGAGTGGTATTCCAGAGGGTCGAGGTTTGGGTGGGTGATGAGTCCTGAGTGCCCCAGGCTCCCAGTTGCAGCTCTGGGACATACGGTTTTGGGGAGGGTTTCAAATATGTTGTCTTCAGGAGAGCAGCTTTATTTACATTTCAAATGTTATTTTCCCTCCAGGTCTCCACTCCAGAAACCCCCTATTCCATTCCCCCTCCCTATGCCTCTATGAGGGTGCTTCTCCACCAACCTATCCTGTCCTGCCTTCCTGCCCTGGCATTCCCTTACAATGGGGCATTGAACCCCCACAGGACAAAGGGCCACTCCTCCCACTGATGTCCAACTAGAACATTCTCTGCCACCATCCAATGTTGGAGCCATGGGTTTCTCCACGTGTACACTTTGGTTGGTGGTCTAGTCCCCAGGAGCCCTGGGGAACTGGCTGATTGACACTGTTGCTACCCCCACAGGGATGCAAACCCCCTAAGATCCTTCAATCATTTCTTCAACTCCTCCATCAGGGACCCTGCACTCAGTCTAATGGCTGGCTGTGAGCATCTGCCTCTGTATTTGTTATGCTCTGGCAAAGCCTCTCAGGAGACAGCCATATCAAGCTCTCTTTAGCAAGCACTTTCCAGCACTTTCTGCAATAGTGTCCAAGTTTGGTGACTATTTATGGGATAGATCCCCAGGTGGGGCTAGTGGATATTTTTTTAAATGAGCTTCTATTTAGTCCTTGAAAATTCAGCTTTGATTCAAAGCAATGATGTCTACAATTCTCTTAATTTAGCTTTATAACCTGGTATTTAGCTTAGTCTTTCAAATAACTAATATAATGAAACTATTACCATTTTACTTTGTGTAATGTAAATTCATCAGTTTTGGATTTTAAATATATATCCTAATTTCTTTCTGTCTTTTTAAATTAATCATTGTGTTTATTTACATTTCAAATGATACCCCCCTTCCTGGTTACCCCTCCACAAATCCCTCAACTCATCTTCCCTCTCCTCCCTCCCCTTTGCCTCTATGAGAATGCTCCTCCACCCACTCATCCAGTCCCGAGTCACTGCTCTAGCATCCCATTACACTGAGGCATCAAATCTTTACAAGACCAAAGGCCTCCTTTCTCATTGCTGTCAGATATGTCCATTCTCTGCTATACATGTATCTGGAGCCATGGCTCTCTTCATGTATACTCTTTAGCTGATGTTGTTCTTCCTATGGGTTTGCAATCCTCTTCAGATTCTTCAGTCCTTCCCCTAGTTCCTCCATTTGAGTCACTGGGCTCAGTTTAATGTTGGCTGTATTTGCATCTGTTTTGGTCAGGTGCTGCTAGAATCTCTTAGGGAACATCCATACTAGGCTCCTGTCAGCAAGCACTTTATTTTTTTTATTGGATATTTTATTTACATTTCAGATGCCATCCATTTTCCCCATTTCCCCTCCCTAGAAAACCCCTATCCCATGCCCCCATTTCCTTTTTGCTTTTATACACTTTTTAAAACTGTTAATCAAAGGCTTTATAAGTTTGGTAATGCTCAATCAGAAGTGTAACCCAATACCCAACCTGGATATATAAACTATCTTTGACTGATGGAGACACGTGAACATCTGCTCCATGCCCCCCCTTTCTTTCTAACTCTTCCTCTCTCTCATCACCTAGCTTCTCCTCTCCTTGTTCTTCTCTTCTCCTTACTCCTTCTCTTCCTCTCTGTACTTCATCCCCCTTAGCTCCACCTACATATCACCCTTCCTATTAAAAAAACCTTTTCTCTCCAAGTTCAATTAGTACATAATTATGCCTATTTGTACTAGTGAGGTACAAGATAGTCCTAATACCCAGTCTATCATTTTGTTGACTAACCAGAACCTCTGTCATCTCTCCTAACTAAAACACTTAGTTTTGAACCTGGCTTTTTTCTTGGCTTTAGAATGAATTTCAGCTGAAAACCATCCACTCAGATCTTTTCTTTCAGAGTAAATAGTCAGGATTGGCTATTAGACTATAGGTTTTCAACCCCATCAGAAATCCAGAATGACTGAGTTAACAGAAATTATGGGAAGCACAAAGCATAGCTTCTAAAACTTAGCCAATTTATAGAGACCACTCAACACCTGGACAGTCCCTATACTACAGAATGTTGGAGCATCAAATCTTCAGCCTTCTGGCCCAGGATCATCTGATAGTCCTAGTGATACAAAATTGTTAAGGGCTGATTACTCTGTCTTGGCAGATATAATCAGTCGACTAATCTGTAAGTGTGTCCTTTTCTGGACAGTAGTTTGTCTGTAGATGGAAAGAGGCAATTCTTGCCTTGTGGTTGTCTCCACACAACTGGAGTAACTCCAAAGATGCTCAATTTCTTCTTAGAATCCAAGACAGGAAGCTGTCAGGAGCAGACAGGTCTCTAATCAAAATGAACATTAATATAGAAATGTTTGTCACTTCAGTTCTATGTACTTCTGACGTTTTGAAAACCAACAATCCATGTAAGGCAATCTGGTCTATTGTTTGTTAACTCCTCTCAGCTATTTCTAAATAAGATATAGGAACCACCCTATCAATAAACTCAAAGCTATGAATTTGCTATAATCCCTTAACTCACAGGCTAACCATCTCAAATCAGTGAAAAAAGTTAAAGAAGGACTGGGTCTAAGCCTTGTATTCCTAACTGTGTTATACAGGCACAATGCCCATGAGAGTATCAATATTCACCTCACTTTTATATCAATAGGAAGCTCGTACCATTGAAAACCTTAAATTTGAAATCAAAGTAAATTTTGTACCATTTAAGAAATTATAGAGTCATCTTGATAATAATTATACACATTTCTACGAATAGGTTATGGCTATGCAATAAATCCTAGCTAATCCTCCCTGTTCCAACAACACCACTACTTTTCCCTAGAAAGACAGCCCAAAATGACCACCTTAGTCCCCAAGCCCAGGGAATAGGGGCGCTGACTCTTCTTTAACTTCTTCAAGCTGATTACAGGCATTGAGATATTAGAGGAGGGGTTGGGGGAAGAGTAAATTGATAAGCCTCTGATGCTGTGTCTTCACTGCATCCAGATGGAATTCCAGGACCTCGGAGGTTTGAGCAGGTTTGCTCAGTTTGCTTGATGAGTAGATACACCAAGGCTGTGTATTCTGCAATATACAATTCTCAGAACAAGTTTTAGTATGAAGAAAAAAAAATTTTTTCCCTATAGGGCTGATATTTTTTTAAAAAGATGTTGGTCCTAACAACTCCCCCCTTTTTAATTGGTTATAATATTTACATTTCAAATTTTATCCCCTTATCCTATTCCCCCCACCACCCAAGAACCCCCTTATCCTGTCTCCCTTCCATGTGCTTCTATGAAGGTGTGATTTTCCAGTTTCTATGATGCTGTTTCCATTAACATAAATTGCCTCCTAAATTTCTAAATCCTTCCATTTGTGTTATTAAATCTCCTATTTTTCTTTTTTTTCTCTTTTTTCTTTTTTCCCTTTTTTCATCTGTTTTTAAAAATTGGGTATTATATTTACATTTCAGATTTTATCCCATACCCTGTTTCCTCCCACCATCCAGAAACCTCCTATCCCATTTCCCCTCCTCTTGCTTCTATGAGGCTGTGCCCACACCTACCCCCCACCCTCACATACCCCCCACTCTGTGTTTGTTTTCATGAGACCAAGAATCTCCTCTCCCACCTATGCCCTACAAGGCCATCCTCTCCTACATATACCACTGGGGTCTTGAGTCCCTCCCTATGTGCTCCCAGGCTGGTGGTTTAGACCCTGAGGGGCTCTGGTTGTTTGGTATTGTTGCTCTCCTCATGGGGTCACAGACCCTTTCTGCTCCTTCAGTCTTCTCTCTAACCTCTCCATTGGGAAACTCTTGATCGTATCAGAGGAAAATTGTGAGCATTGTCCTCTGAATGTGTCAGCCTTTGGCAGGTCTCTAAGGAGACAGCTATATTATGCTCTTGGCAGCATGCACTTCCAGCCATCCACATCAGTGTCTAGCTTAGGTGACTGTACATGGGATGGATACCCAGGTGGAATGGTCTCCAGATGGCCCGTCCTTCAGTTTCTGTCCCAAGTTTTGTTTCCATATTTGCTCCCTTGAGTATTTTTGTTACTTGTCCTAAGTAGAACTGAGGCATCCCCTCATGGTCTTCCTCCTTCATGAGGAGCTTCATGTGGTCTGTGGGTTGAGTCTTCACTCCTCCAAGCTTTTGGGCTAATGTCCACTTAACAGTGAGTAAATACCATGCGTATTCTTTTGTGATTGGGTTAACTCACTCAGGATGATAATTTTTAGATCTATCCATTTACCTAAAAATTTCTCGAATTCATTATTTTTAATAGCCGAGTAATACTACATTGTATAAATGTACCACATTTTTTTGTATCCGTTCCTCGGTTGAGGGACACCTTGGTTCTTTCCAGCTTCTGGCTATTATAAGTAAGGCTGCTATGAACATAGTGGAGCATATGTCCTTGCTATGTTTTGGATCATATTCTGGGTATATGCCCAGGAGTGGTATAGCTGGATTCTCAGGTAATGCTATGTCCAGTTTTCTGAGGAACCGCCAGACTGATTTCCAGAGTGGTTGTACCAGCTTGCAATCCCACCAACAATGGAGGAGTGTCCCTCTTTCTCTGCATTTTCGCCATCATCTGCTATCACCTGAGTTTTTGATCTTAGCCATTCTGACTGGTGTGAGATGGTATCTCAGAGTTGTTTTGATTTGCATTTCCCTGATGACTAAGGATGTTGAGCATTTCTTAAGGTGCTTCTTGGCCATTCGAGTTTCCTCAGTTGAGAATTTGTTCTTTAGCTCTGTTCCCCATTTTAAATAGGGTTATTTGTTTTTCTGGATTATAATTTCTTGAGTTCTTTGTATATCTTGGATATTAGCCCTCTATCGGATATAGGATTGGTTAAGATCTTTTCCCAGTCTGTTGGTTGCCATTTTGTCTTATTGACAATGACCTTTGCCTTATAGAAGCTTTGTAACTTTATGAGGTCCCATTTGTCAATTCTTGATCTTAGAGCATAAGCCACTGTTATCCTGTTAAGGAACTTTTCCCCTGTGCCTAGGTATTCGAGGGTCTTCCCCACCTTCTCTTCTTTTAGTTTCAGTGTATCTGGTGTTAAGTGGAGGTCTTTTATCCACTTGGATTTGAGCTTTGTACAAGAAGATATGAATGGATTGATTTGCATCCTTCTACATGTTCACCTCCAGTTGAACCAGCACCATTTGCTAAAGGCTGTCCTTTTTCCACTGGATGGTTTTAGCCCTTTTGTCAAAGATCAAGTGACTATAGGTATGTGGGCTCATTTCTGGATCTTCAGTTCTATTCCATTGATCTTCCTGCCTGTCTCTGTACCAATACCATGCAGTTTTTATTACTGTTGCCCTATAATATAGTTTGAGATCAGGGAAGGTGATTCCCCCAGAAGTTCTTTTGTTGTTGAGAATAGTTCTCGCTATCCTGGTTTTTTTGTTATTTCAAATGAATTTGCAAACTGCTCTTTCTATCTCTATGAAGAATTGATTTGGAATTTTGATGGGGATTGCACTGAATCTATAGATTGCTTTTGGCAAGATGGCCATTTTTACTAAATTAATCCTGCATCAATCCAGGAGCATGGGAGATCTTTCCATCTTCTGAGATCTTCTTCTATTTCTTTCTTCAGAGACTTGAAGTTCTTGTCATAAAACTCTTTCACTTGCTTGGTTAGGTTCACTCCAAGATATTTTATATTATTTGTAACTATTGTGAAGGGTGTCATTTCCCTAATTTCTTTCTCAGCCTGTTTATTTGTATATTTGTATCCCTTTGACTTCCTTTTGTTGTCTAATTGCTCTAGCTAGGACTTCCAGTACTATATTGAATAGGTAGGGTAAGAGTGGGCAGCCGTTTTTGTTTTTTTTTATATATACTTTTTTTTTTTTTTTTTTTTTTTTGTTTTTCGAGACAGGGGTTCTCTGTAGAGCCTTGGCTGTCCTCGAACTCACTCTGTAGACCAGGCTGGCCTCGAACTCAGAAATCCGCCTCCCTCTGCCTCCCAAGTGCTGGGATTAAAGGCGTGTGCCACCACTGCCCGGCGAGAGTGGGCAGCCTTGTCTAGTCCCTGATCTTAGTGGGATTGCTTCAAGTTTCTCTCCATTTAGTTTGATGTTGGCTACTGGCTTGCTGAATATTGCTTTTACTATGTATGGACCTTGAATTCCTGATCTTTCCAAGACTTTTAACATGAAGGGCTTTCTCAGCATCTAGTGAGATGATCATGTGTTTTTTCTTTGAATTTATTTATGTAGTGGATTACATTGATGGATTTCCGAATATTGAACCATCCCTGCATTCCTGGGATAAAGCCTACTTGATCATGATGGATGATTGCTTTGATGTCTTCTTGGATTTGGTTTGTGAGAATTTTATTGAGTATTTTCGGGTCAATATTCATAAGAGAGTTTGGTTTGTAGTTCTCTTTGTTGAGTCTTTGTGAGGCTAAGGTATGAGTGAAATTGTAGCTTCATAGAACGAATTGGGTATTGTTCCTTCTGTTTCTAATCTGTGGAACAGTTTGGAGAGAATTGGTATTAGGTCTTCCTGGAAGGTTTCATAGAATTCTGCACTACAACCATCTGGCCCCAGACATTTTTGGTGGGGAGATTTTTAATGACTGTTTCTATTTCTTTAAGGGTTATGCGACTGTTTAGGTGGTTTATCTGCTCCTCATTTAACTTTGGTACCTAGTATCTATCTAGAAAATTGTCCATTTCATCCAGATTTTCCAATTTTGTTGATTATGGGCCTTGTAGTAGGATCTGATGATTTTTTTAATTTCCTCAGTTTCTGTTGTTATGTCTCCCTTTTCAGTTCTGATTTTATTAATTTGAGTACTGTCTCTGTGTCCTTTGGTTATTCTGGCTAAGGGTTTGTCTATCTTGTTGATTTTCTCACTATTTTGTATAGTTCTTTTTGTTTCAACTTGGTTGATTTCAGCCCTGACTTTGGTTACTTTCTGCAGTCTACTCCTCTTGGGTATATTAGCTTCTTTTTGTTCTAATGCTTTCAGGTGTGTTGTCAAGTTGTTAATGTATGCCCTTCCATTTTCTTTTTGTGGGTATTTAGAGCTATGATTTTTCCTCTTAGTACTGCTTTCATGGAGTCCCACAAGTTTTGATATGATGTGTCCTCATTTTCATTAAATTCTAAAAAGTCTTTAATTTATTTCTTCATTTCTTCCTTGACCAAGTTATGGTTGAGTAGTGCATTGTTCATTTTCCACATCATTTTCCACATGTATGTGGGCTTTCCTTTGTTTTTGTCCATGTGAAAAACGAGTCTTTGTCCATGGTGGTCTGATAGGGTACAAGGGATTATTTCAATCTTTTTGTAACTGTTGAGGCCTGTTTTGTGACCAATTATGTGGTCTATTTTTGAGAAGGTACCATGAGGTGCTGAGAAAAAGGTATATTCTTTTGTTTTAGGATGAAATGTTCTATAGATGTCAGTTAAGTCCAATTGTTTCATAACTTCTGTTAGTTTCATTGTGTCTTGGTTTATTTTCTGTTTCCATAATCTGTCCATAGCTGAGAGTGTGGTGTTGAAATCTCCCACTATTATTGTGTGAGGTGCAATGTATGCTTTAAGCTTTAGTAAAGTTTCTTTTATGTATGTGGGTGCCCTTGCATTTGGGGCATAGATGTTGAGAATTGCGAGTTCCTCTTGGTACATTTTACCTTTGATGAATATGAAGTGTCCTTCTTTATCTTTTTTGATTACTTTTGCCTGAAAAACAGTTTTATTTGATAGTAGAATGCCTACTGCAGCTTGTTTCTTGGGGCTATTTGCTTGGAAGATTGTTTTCCTACCTTTTACTCTGAGGTAGTGTCTGTCTTTTTCACAGAAGTGTGTTGCCTGTATGCAGCAAAATGTTGGGTCCTGTTTATGTATCCATTCTGATAGTCTATATGTTTTTATTGGAGAATTGAGTCCATTAATATTAAGAGATATTAAGGAAAAATGAATGTTGTTTCCTGTTATTTTTGTTATTGGCAGTGGAGTTATGTTTGTATAGCTACCTTCTTTTAGGTTTTTTGGAATATTACTTTCTTGTTTTTTCTAGGTTGTAGTTTCCCTCCTTGTGTTAGAGTTTTCCAACAATTATCCTTTGAAGTGCTGGATTTGTGGTAAGACATTGTGGACATTTGGATTTGTCATGGAATATTTTGGTTTCTCCATCAATATTGATTGAGAGTTTTGCTGGGTATAGTAGTCTGGGCTGACATTTGTGTTCTCTTAGGGCCTGTATAATATCAGTCCAGGATCTTCTGGCTTTTATGGTCTCTGGTGAGAAGTCTGGTGTAATTCTTATAGGTCTGCCTTTATATGTTACTTTACCCTTTTCCTTTACTGCTTTTAGTATTTTTTCTTTGTTTTGTACATTTGATGTTTTGACTATTATGTGGCGGGAAGTATTTCTTTTCTGGTCTAAGCTATTTGGAGTTCTGTAGGCTTCTTGTATATTTATGGACATCTCTTTCTTTAGGTTAGGGAAGTTTTCCTCTATAATTTTGTTGAGGATATTTACTGGTCCTTTAAGTTGGGAGTCTTCCCCCTTATTTATACCTATTATCCTTAGGTTTGGCCTTCTCATTGTGTCTTGGACTTCCTGTATGTTTTGGGTTAATAGCCTTTTGCATTTTGCATTTTCTTTGACAGTTGTGTCAATGTTTTCGATGGTATCTTCTGCACATGAGATTCTCTCTTCCATCTCTTGTATTCTGTTGGTGATACTTGTGTCTATGACTCCTGATCTTTTTTTTAGGTTTTCTACCTCCAGGGTAGTCTCCCTTTGTGATTTCTGTATTGTTTCTACTTCCATTTTTAGATCCTACATGGTTTTGTTTAATTCCTTCTCCTGTTTGGTTGTTTTTTCTTGCAATTCCTTAAGGGATTTTTGTGTTTGCTGTTTAAGGGCTTCTATCTGTCTACTAGTGTTATCCTTAATTTCTTTGAGAGTATTATTTATGTCCTTCTTAAAGTCCTCTATCATCGTCATGAAAAGTGATTTTAATTCTGAATCTTGCTTTTCCGGTGTGATGGGGTGTTCAGGGCTTGCTGGGATGGGGGAACTGGGTTTTGATGAAGTCTTGTAACTTTGGTGGATTCTGTTGCTTATGTTCCTGTGCTTGCCTTTTGCCATCTGGTTAACTCTAGTGCTTCCTGTACTCGCTGTCTCTGACTAAAGCTAGCCTTTCAAGTTATGTTGCTTGTGTCTGATCTCCTCTGGGTCCAGATGTCACTGTGATCTCCTCCAGCTGCTCTGAGTACAGTGGTACCTCTAGGATGCCTCAGAATATGGTTCCTCCAAGGTAGCAGACCAGCTAAGCCGAAAAAATAGGAAAACGATACCCTCATAATATTTACAAATAATATAAAATACCTTAGTGTAACTCTATCCAAGCCAGTGAAAGATCTGTATGACAGGAACTTTAAGTCCCTGAAGAAAGAAATCAAAGAAAATCTCAGAAGATGAAGAGATCTCCCATGCTCATGGATTGACAGGATTAATATAATAAAAATGGCCGTATTGCCACAAGCAATATACAGATTGAATGCAATCCCCATCAAAATTCCAACTCAATACTTCATTATGTTAGAAAGAGCAGTTTGCAAATTCATTTGGAATAAAAAAAACCCAAAAAACAAAAAAACAGGATAATGAAAACTATTCTCAACAATAAAAGAACTTTTGGGGGAATCATCATCATTGACCTCAAGGTGTATTAGAGAGCAATCATTATAGAAACTGCATAGTATTGTAGACTGTACTGTACACTGTAGCTGTCTTCAGACACACAAGAGAGGGCATAGAATCCCATTCCAGATAATTTGTGCCACCATATGGTTGCTGGAAATTGCTCAGGGCCTCTGGAAGAGAAGTCAGTGTTCTTAAGTGCTGAGCTATCTCTCCAGCTCTATATTCATTTTATGAGATACAAAATTAGTTTGGGGCTACAGAGATGTCTCAGTGGTTATACTCCCTACTCTTGAGAGGATGTGGGATCAGATTCTATCATCTTATGGCAAATGACAAAGTCCTGTTTGTCTAGGTCCATCAGATCCGTATGTTTTTCTGGAACCTAAGTGCAACAGGCACTTTTGTGGGGTAGAGACTTAGATACAGTCCTAACATATTATAAATTATAAATAAGGACATTTATTTTTAAAAGTTTAATTCAGAAAAATTACAATGCTCCTGCAACTCATTTCATTTACAGCAGAGCAATGACCATGAACTCTTCACATGGAACCTCTGAATAATAGAATATGATGATTTTACAGTGACAGCCACAAAATCACTTGGGATACACTGGCAATACCCTAGGGAATTCTTTGCTAAACCTAACTGCCATAGGTTGACATAAGAGCAGCTGTCCTTATGAACTGCAACCCAGATTTTCTGAGTTTATTTGCATATAGAGACATTAGTCACAGTGCAGAGTCCTCAGACTATCTTTAAAGGCAGCATGCTACTGCCCAAGAAGTAGCCTCTAGTTCAGCTCTCAGAGATGGGGACAGCTGCTTTCTTGCCGTTGGCGTTGCTGTGCTGGATTCCAGATGAGAGGGTCTTATGTTCAGAGCAACCACTGTGAACATCACTGTTTTCCATGCCTTTGTGCTCTGATCATTGAAATTATGGCATTTAAGTGGTGTCAAGTTTCTCTTTTATATTATAGCTTCCCAGTATGTAGCTTATTTCTACTGTTACATATTCCACCTATATGATGCTTTTATACTAGGAGGGGGTGCTTCAGTATATCTGTGACAGAAAGATGTGCTTATCATTTCAGGTTCCAATGGGGATATTGTGCTGACCCAGTCTTCAGCTTTTTTGCCTGTGTCTCTAGGGCAGAGAGCCACCATCTCCTGCATGGCCAGCTAGAGTGTCATTCTATATACTTTTAATCATATAAAGTGTTATTAACAAAACCCAGGACAGCCACCCAAACTTCTCATCTATGGTGCACCCAACATAGCATCTGGGGTCTTTGACAGAGTCAGTGGCAATGAGTTGTGACTGACTTCACCCTCATCATCCATCCTGTGGAGGCTGATGATGCTGTATCATCAACACAGTGTCAATTTTCCTCCCACAGTGCACCAGGGCCAAACAAAAATCTGTCTAGCAGCTCACTGGGCCTTAGGCTCTGAGCTATATATTTTCTGAGGCATGACAGCCATGTGATTTTTTAAGTCTTGTTCCTAAAAAGGCTGAAATGGTAAAACAGTTACTTATTAAAATGATTATGTGTGTTTGTCTCATAATATATGCTTTGTATTTTTCTTTTTTTTAATTTTTTTATTTATTTTTTCAATTCACAATAAAATTGTGAATGTTTATATATATATATATATATATATATATATATATATATATATATTATTAGATCTTTCATTTACACTTCAGATGCCATCCCCTTTCCCCATTCCCCCCCTTAGGAAACCCCTATCCCATGCCCCCTTTTCCTTTTTGCATTTATACATTTTTTAAAAAAATGTTAATCATAGGCTTTATAAGTTTGGTATTGTTCAATCAGAGGTATAACCCACTACCCAACCTAGATATATCTACTATCTTTGACTGGTGGAGATTCATGAATATCTGCTTCCCTGTCTCCCCCCTCTATCTCTCTTTCATCACCTAGCTTCTCCTCTCCTTCTTATTCTCCTCTTCTTACTCCTTTTCTTCCTCTCAGTACTCCTCCCATCTTAGCTCCTCCTACACATCACCCTTCCTGTTAAAAGGAAACTTTTCTCTCAAAATACAATTAGAGCATAATTATGCCAATTTGTACCAGTGAGGTACAAGATAGTCCTAATACCCAGTCCATCCTTTTGTTGACCTACCAGCACCTCTGTCATCTATCCTAACTAAAACATTTAGTTCTGAACCTGGCTTTAGGATGAATGTCAGCTGACGACCATACACTCAGATCTTTTCTCTCAAGGTAAATAGCTATAAGTTTTCAACCCCGTCAGAAATCCAGAATGACTAAGTTGACTATAATTGTGGGAAGCACAAAGCATAGCTTCTAAAACATAGCCAATTTATAGAGACCTCTGAACACCTGGACACTCGCTCTACTTCAAAACGTTGGAGCATCTATTCTTCTGCCTTCTGGCCCAGGATCATCTGACAGACCTTAGTGCTGCAGAATTATTAAGGGCTGATTACTCTGTCTAGGCAGATATAATCAGTCGACTATTCTGCAAGTGTGTCCTTTTCTGGACAGTAATTTGTCTGTAGAAGGAAAGTGGCAATTCTTGCCTAGTGGCTGTCTCACCACAACTGGAGTAACTCCAAAGATGCTCAGTTTCTTCTTAGAATTTAACATAGGAAGCTGTCCGGAGCAGACAGGTCTCTAATGAAAATGAACAATAATACTGAAATGTTTGTCATGTCAATTCTAAGGATTTCTGATGTTTTGAAAACCAACTATCCATGTAAGGTAATCTGGACTGTTGCCTGTTAACTCCACTCAGCTATTTCTAAATAAAACATAGAGAACACCCTTATAATAAACTCCAAGTCATGAATTTGCTATAGTCCCTTAACTCACAGGCTGACCATCTCAAATCAGTTAAAAAAGTTGAAGAAGGACTGGGTCTAAGCTTTGTATTCCTAAGTGTGTTATACTGGTACAATGCCTATGAGAGTAACAATATTCATCTCACTCTTATATCACTAAGAAGCTCATGCCAATGAAAACCTTAAAATTTGTAAACAAAGTAAATTGGTGCCATTTAAGAATTTATATCTTCATCTTGATATTAATTATACAGATTTCTACTAATAGGTTATGGCTATGCAATAAACCCTAGCTAATCCTCTCTATTCCGACAAAACCACTACTTTTCCCTAGAGAGACAGCCCAACATTTACCACCTTAGTCCCCATGCCCAGGGAATAGGGGCACTGACTCATCATTAGCTTCTTCAAGCTGATTATGGGCATTGAGATATTAGAAGAGGAGTGGGGGGGAGAGCAAATTGACAATCCTCTGATGCTGTGTCTTCACTGCCTCCAGAAGGAATTCACGAACCTCAGAGGTTTGAGCAGGTCTGCCCAGCTTGCTTGTTGAGTAGATACACCTAGGCTGATCATTCTGCAATATACAATTCTCAAAACAAATTTTAGTATCAAGATAGTTTTTTTTCTTTAGAAGAGGGCTGACATTTTATTAAGAATGTTGGTTCTAACCGCTTTTCTATTTTTCCCCTCTTTTATTGGATATAATATTTACATTTCAAATTTTATCCCCTTACCATATTTCCCCCACCACCCAGGAACCCCTTATCCCATCCCCTCTCCTCCTGCCTCTATGAAGGTGTTTACCCACCTACCCCCAGCCTCCCTCCCAACCCTCAGATCCCCTCCCTCAGTGCTCAGCCTTCAGGGTACTAATTATCTTGTCTCCCACCTATGCCCAACAGGGCGATCCTCCCCTACATATACAGCTGGAGTCATGTGTCTCTCCCTATGTGCTCCTAGGCTGGTGGTTTAGACCCTGTGGAGCTCTGGCTGGTTGGTATTGTTGCTTTCCTCACGGGGCCACCAGCCCTTACGGTTCACGGTTCCTTCAATTTACTCTCTACCTCCTCCATTGGGAACTTTGATCAGATTAATGGATAGCTGTGGGTATCTGTCTCTGGGTATGTCCGACTCTGAGAGACCTCTAAGGAGACAGCCTTATCCGGCTGCTGTCAGCTTTCCCATCCTGACATCCCTATCAGCATCTATTTTTGGTGACTGCCTATGGAATGAATACCCTGACGCAATGGTCTCCCTACAACCCCCCCTTCAGATTCTGACCCACACTTTGTCTCCATATTTGCTCCCTTGGTTATTTAGTTACTCCTCCTAAGAAAGACGTAGGCATCCTCACTTGTTCTTTCTTCTTCATGAGCTTCATGTCGTCTGGTAGTTGAATCTTTGTTGTTTCAAATTTTTGGGGTAATCTCCGCTTATCAGTGAGTAAATACCATGTGTGTTCTTTTGTGATTGGGTTACCTCACTCAGGACGATATTTTCTAGTTCCATCCATTTACCTAAGAATTTCTCGAATTCATTATTTTTAATAGCTGAGTAATATTCCATTGTGTAAATGTACCACATTTTTTGTATCCATTCCTCTGATGAAGGGCATCTGGGTTCTTTCCAGCTTCTGGCAATTATAAATAGGGCTGCTATGAACATAGTGGAGCATATGTCTTTGTTATTTGTTGGGGCATTTTCTGGGTATATACCCAGAAGTGGTATAGCTGGGTCCTCAGGTAGTGCTATGTCCAATTTTCTGAGGAACAGCCAGACTGACTTCCAGAGTGGTTGTACCAGCTTGCAACCCCACCAACAATGCAGGAGTGTTCCTCTTTCTTCACATCCTCGCCAGCATCTACTATCACCTGAGTTTTTGATCTTAGCCATTCTGACTGGTGTGAGGTGGTATCTCAGTGTTGTTTTGATTTGCATTTCCCTGATGACTAAGGATGTTGAGCATTTCTTAAGGTGCTTCTCGGCCATTCGAGTTTCCTCAGTTGAGAATTCTTTGTTTATCTCTGTGCCCCATTTTTTAATGGGGTTATTTTGTTGTTTGGCGTCTAATTTCTTGACTTCTTTGTAAATATTCAATATTAGCCCCCTATCAGATGTAGGATTGGTAATGATCTTTTCCCAGTCTGTTGGTTGCTGTTTTGTCTTGTTGACAGTGTCCTTTGCCTTACAGAAGCTTTGCAATTTGATGAGGTCCCATTTGTCGATTCTTGATCTTAGAGCATAAGCCATTGGTGTTCTGTTCAGGAACTTTTCCCCTGTGCCTAGGTATTCGAGGGTCTTCCCCAACTTCTCTTCTAATATTTTCAGTGTTCCTGGCTTTATGTGAAGGTCCTTTATCCACTTGGAGTTGAGCTTTGTGCAAGGGGATAAGAATGGATTAATTTGCATTCTTCTACATGTTGACCTCCAGTTGAGCCAGCACCACTTGTTGAAAATGCTGTCCTTTTTCCATTGGATGAATTTAGCTCCCTTGTCAAATATCAAGTGACCATAGGTATGCAGGTTCATTTCTGGGTCTTCAATTCTGTTCCATTGATCATCCTTTCTGTCTCTGTACCAATACCAAGCAGTTTTTATCACTACTGCTCTGTAGTACAGTTTGAGGTCTGGAATGGTGATTCCCCCAGAGGTTCTTTTATTGTTGAGAATAGTTCTCGCTATCCTAGGTTTTTTGTTATTCCAAATGAATTTGTAAATTGCTCTTTCTATCTCTATGAAGAATTGATTTTGAATTTTGATGGGTATTGCATTGAATCTGTAGATTGCTTTTGGCAGGATAGCCATTTTTACTAAATTAATCCTGCCAATCCAGGAGCATGGGAGATCTTTCCATCTTCTGAGATCTTCTTCAATTTCTTTCTTCAGAGACTTGAAGTTCTTGTCATACAGATCTTTCAATTGCTTTGTTAGATTCACGCCAAGATAATTTATTTTATTCATGGCTATTGTGAAGGGTGTCATTTCCCTGATTTCTTTCTCTGCCTGTTTATCCTTTGAGTAGAGGAAGGCTACTGATTTGTTTGAGTTGATTTTATATCCAGCCACATTGCTAAAGTTGTTTATCAGGTTTAGGAGTTCTCTGGTGGAAGTTTTAGGTTCACTTAAGTATACTATCATATCATCTGCAAATAGTGAAATTTTGACTTCTTCTTTTCCTATCTGTGTCCCTTTGACTTCCTTTTGTTATCTAATTGCTCTAGCTAAGACTTCCAGTACTATATTGAATAGGTAAGGTGAGAGTGGGCAGCCTTGCCTAGTCCCTGATCTTAGTGGGATTGCTTCAAGTTTCTCTCCATTTAGTTTGATGTTGGCTACTGGCTTGCTGTATATTGCTTTTACTATGTTTAGATATGGGCCTTGTATTCCTGATCTTTCCAAGACTTTTAACATGAAGGGATGTTGAATTTTGTCAAATGCTTTCTCAGCATCTAGTGATAAGACCATGTGGTTTTTCTCTTTGAGTTTATTTATGTAGTGGATTACATTGATGGATTTCCGAATATTGAACCATCCCTGCATTCCTGGGATAAAGCCTACTTGATCTTGATGGATAATTGTTTTGATGTGTTGTTGGATTCGGTTTGCGAGAATTTTATTGAGTATTTTTGCATCAATATTCATAAGAGAGATTGGTCTGTAGTTCTCCTTTGTTGGGTCTTTCTGTGGTTTAGGTATGAGTGTAATGGTAGCTTCATAGAATGAATTGGGTAGTGTTCCTTTTGTTTCTATTCGATGGAATAACTTGAAGAGGATTGGTATTAGGTCTTCCTTGAAGGTCTGAAAGAATTCTGCACTGAAACCATCTGGCCCCGGACATTTTTTGGTGGGAAGATTTTTAATGACTGTGTCTATTTCTTTAGGTGTTATGGGACTGTTTAGGAGGTTTATCTGCTCCTCGTTTAACTTTGGTACCTGGTATCTATCTGGAAAATTGTCCATTTCCTCCAGATTTTCCAATTTTGTTGAGTATAGGCCTTTGTAGTAGGATCTGATAATTTTTTTAATTTCCTCTGTTTCTGTTGTTATGTCTCCCTTTTCAGTTCTGATTTTATTAATTTGAATGCTGCCTATGCGCCCTTTGGTTAGTCTGGCTAAGGGTTTGTCTATCTTGTTGATTTTCTCAAAGAACCAGCTCCTGGTTTTGTTGATATTTTGTATAGTTCTTTTTGTTTTGACTTGGTTGATTTCAGCCCTGAGTTTGATTATTTCCTGCCGTCTACTCCTCTTGGGTATACTAGCTTCTTTTTGTTCTAATGCTTTCAGGTTTGCTGTCAAGTTGTTGATGTATGCTCTTTCCACTTTCTTTTTGTGAGCACTTAGAGCTATGATTTTTCCTCTTAGTACTGCTTTCAATGAGTCCCACATGTTTTGATATGATGTGTCCTCATTTTCATTTAAATCTAAAAAGTCTTTAATTTCTTTCTTAATTTCTTCTGTGACCAAGTTATCATTGAGTAGAGCATTGTTCAGTTGCCAAGTGTATGTCGGTTTTCTGATGTTTTTGTCCATGTCAAATACAAGTCTTAATCCATGGTGGTCTGATAAGGTACTGGGGATTATTTCAATCTTTTTGTATCTGTTGAGGCCTGTTTTGTGACCAATTATATGGTCTATTTTGGAGAAGGTACCATGAGGTGCTGAGAAGAATGTATATTCTTTTGTTTTAGGATGAAATGTTCTATAGATGTCAGTTAAGTCCAATTGGTTCATAACTTCTGTTAGTTTCATTGTGTCTTGATTTAGTTTCTGTTTCCATGATCTGTCCATAGCTGAGAGTGGGGTGTTGAAATCTCCCACTATTATTGTGTAGGGTGCAATGTATGCTTTAAGTTTTAGTAAAGTGTCTTTTATGTATGTGGGTGCCCTTACATTTGGGGCATAGATGTTGAGAATTGCAAGTTCCTCTTGGTACATTTTTCCTTTCATGAATATGAAGTGTCCTTCTTTATCTTTTTTGATTACTTCTGGTTGAAAACTGATTTTATTTGATATTAGAATCGCTACTCCAGCTTGTTTCTTGGGACCATTTGCTTGGCAGATTGTTTTCCAACCTTTTACTCTGAGGTAGTGTCTGTCCTTTCCACAGAGGTGCGTTTCCTGAATGCAGCAAAATGTTGGGTCCTTTTTACGTATCCAGTCTGATAGTCTATGTCTTTTTACTGGAGAATTGAGTCCATTGATATTAAGAGATATTAAGGAAAAATGAGTGTTGTTTCCTGTTATTTTTGTTATTGGCATTGGAGATATGTTTGTGTAGCTACCTTCTTTTACGGTTTTTGGAAGATTACTTTCCTGCTTTTTCTAGGTTGTAGTTTCCCTCCTTGTGATGGGGTTTTCCATCAATTATCCTTTGAAGTGCTGGGTTTGTGTTGAGATACTGTGTAAATTTGGATTTGTCATGGAATATTTTGGTTTCTCCATCAATAATGATTGACAGTTTTGCTGGGTATAGTAGTCTGGGCTGACATTTATGTTCTTTTAGGGTCTGTATGATATCGGTCCAGGATCTTCTGGCTTTTATGGTCTCTGGTGAGAAGTCTGATGTAATTCTTATAGGTCTGCCTTCATATGTTACTTTGCCTTTTTCCCTTACTGCTTTTAGTATTTTTTCTTTGTTTTGTATATTTGATGTTTTGACTATTATGTGGCGGGAAGTATTTCTTTTCTGGTCTAAACTATTTGGAGTTCTGTAGGCTTCTTGTATATTTATGGACATCTCTTTCTTTAGGTTAGGGAAGTTTTCCTCTATAATTGTGTTGAGGATATTTACTGGTCCTTTAAGTTGGGAGTCTTCCCCCTCATCTATTCCTATTATCCTTAGGTTTGGCCTTCTCATTGTGTCTTGGATTTCTTGTATATTTTGGGTTAGTAGCTTTTTGTATTTTGCATTTTCTTTGACAGTTGTGTCAATGTTTTCGATGGTATCTTCTGCACATGAGATTCTCTCTTCCATCTCTTGTATTCTGTTGGTAATACTTGTGTCTATGACTCCTGATCGTTTTTTTAAGTTTTCTATCTCCAGGGTGTTCTCCCTTTGTGATTTCTTTATTGTTTCTACTTCCATTTTTAGATCCTGCATGGTTTTGTTTAATTCCTTCTCCTGTTTGGTTGCATTTTCTTGCAATTCCTTAAGGGATTTTTGTGTTTCCTCTCTAAGTGTTTCTATCTGTTCTTTGAGAGTGTTATTTATGTCTTTGTTAAAGTCCTCTATCATCATCATGAGAAGTGATTTTAATTCTGAATCCTGCTTTTCTGGTGTGATGGGGTGTTCAGGGCTTGCTATGATGGGGGAACTGGGTTCTGGTGTTGCCATGTAACTTTGATTTCTGTTGCTTACGTTCTTGTGCCTGCCTTTTGCCATCTGGTTAATTCTAGTGCTACCTGTACTTCTGTCTCTGATTGAAGCCTGTCTTTCCAGTTGTCTCGCTTGTGTTTGGTCTTCTAGGAGTCCAGATGTCTTTGTGATTTTTTCCAGCTGCCCTGATTACAGTGGTATCTCTAGGATGCCTTAGGATATGGTGCCTCTTATGTAGCAGTCCAGCTAGATGTCTGCTGTTCTGGGTGCAGTGTCTCCTCTTGGATATCTCAGGGTATGTTGTCTGACGCTCTGAGTTCAGTTGTTCCTCTGTGGCTCTGGGTTGAGCGGACCTTCCAGTATGTCTCAGGCGGTGACCGGGGTCCACACAACTGCAGACCTGGTAGAGGTCTGGTCCGGGACTCAGACCCGGGAGATGGGCAGAAAAGGGGTGCTAGCCGGCAGAGGCACAGGGGAAGGGGTGCGGGGAGGGGTATCTGCTGGGTTCTGAGCACTCAGGGCGCCCAGCTATGAGCTCAGGGTAGTATGTGGGTTTTCCTACCTAAAGCTGGTTGTGGGATCTGTGGATCCCCCCGAATATGTCTGGCGGAATCCGGGGTACACTCACCCGCAGGCCTCAGACCGGAGGAGGGGCGAGCAGCAGAAGGAGTGTGCTAGCGCTGGCTATGGGTTCTATGGATCCCCCAGAATGTGTCTGTCAGAATCCAGGGTGCACTCACCCGCAGGCCTCAGACCGGAGGAGGGGCGAGCGGCACAAGGGGCGTGCTAGCACTGGCTATGGGTTCTATGGATCCCCCAGAATGTCTGTATTTTTCAATTTGTTTTTTTATTAAAGTCTTTCTTTTTGTCTTGCAATCACAAGTGGACATTCTTACTGAAATGTCACATTTCCACTTTTATTTGCTTGAGGTTTTCATAATCCCTTTTTACTGGATCACACAGAGAAGCCTCCTGAATCTGCTTTATTGCTTAGCTTTTGATCTCATCTCTGTGTCCAACATAAATGCTCATTTGTGATCTCAGATCATTAGCTCTTCTCTACACCCCAAATACTCATATATTTTTCTACAGTGTCTTTCACAATGTGGCCACTTTTTATTCTTGTCTTCTTTCACTTTGTGCTGTCTTTTCTCGTGGGAGAAATCAAGTCTCACTCTATACCCCAAGCTGATCTGGGAATCACTATCTAGTTTCCAGTGATCCTGAATTTGTAGCTTACCTGCCTTCTCCCCTTCATTCTGCTCATTTGAAGTATGAAATATGTATGTTTCCTGACCTACTTTGACTGAGCCTGTCAAGAACCCCAGAGTCTAGTTTCAAAATCTTATAAGTCTGTTACTGTGACCACTGTTTCCCTCCTGTACAACATTCTCAAGTAGCTTAGGAGGGTCTGATTTGACCTATAGTAAATCGAGGTCAGGTCTCTACTGATGATAGTCAGAGATAATGCAGTCTGAATCATCTCAATTTCTTCAAAGGATACTGAGAGTATGAGACACAAATGTGAGGTCATATAAAATTGTTGGCCACATAAATATTTAATAATTTTCTGGCATTTGTTACTAACTACCGGGTGGTTTTGCACTGTACAACCAAAGTATCTAATTTCAAATATAACCCCAGAATTTCTTGCAGTAAAAGGCTTCCTTAAATTTCCTCACAGGATTTTACTCATTGTATGTGACAATCATCATTAGAGCACAGTTCTCTATTTCTTTGTAGACCCTTTCTCTCATGTCTTGCAGGATGAATCATGCTCATCACCCATGTCACCAAAAGACACAGAGCATCAGCATATTCCTAGAGCCCGGCCAGTTCTGCCATCCTTCCTCACCTCTGACCTCACTTAAGGTCCAGAGCATTAACACTCCAGGCTAAACAGAATAAAACCTCATTCTGAGAACTCAGACAGTGGAGCCAAGAGCAGAACTGGTTTGATCTCTTCTAATCCTTGATAAAAATTCTTGATGGAGATCTACATGTAAATTGCCTGGTGGGTAAAGTGATATGGAAAGAGCCAAGTATAGGCTGGACAGACTAGGAGGTTAGCCACTAAAAGTTTATGCTACCCACAACAATGGAAAATAGGCAACTCTGAAGTTCTGGATTTGTTTGAAGAAGATGCTGCATAAATCTCTCAATGCTAATACAGTTTAAAGATCTGGGGCATGAAACTACAGAAATTTGTTTTAAAATACTTTTGACATACAATACTACTATTTACTAAAAATGAAAGATAATCTGCATATTAATTATATGAGTGTCGTTGCTTTTTTTTTTTTTTTTTTTTTTTTTTTTTTTTTTTTTTTTTTTTTTTTTTTTAGTTTTTTAAGACAGGGTTTCCCTTTATAGCCCTGAATGTCCTAGAATTCACTCTGTAGAGCAGGCTGGCCTTGAACTCAGAAATCTGCCTGCTTCTGCCTCCCAAGTGCTGGGATTAAAGGCATGCACCACCACTGCCCGGCTGCTTATTTTTCAAAAGGGGTTAACATCTAAACTTGATTTCATACTATGTAGTACAGACTCAATATATTTCAGAGTTGGTAGATAGTGTAATTTAATAAGCATCAGGGCCCGTATTTAAGTATTATAACACTACACAAGCCAGTGATACATAAAATTGCCACATGTGCTGAGGAGTAATGGTGGGTGACTAAATTATTCTGTTTTTATTAGAGCAGAAATATATGTATGTACAATAAATGTATGTGATACATAACACAAATAGTCTAACACATGAGATGAGGGCTCAGTTGCAGTGTGACAAGGTGTGTTGACATGCATAGTACAAAGTGTGTATGCTGTGTATTCAGAAGCAAGGCTATAGTGAAGTCCCATAATGCAACACAGGCAAATAATGCCAGGTACATCTCAAATTTATTCTATATCTGCTTTTCAAATACTTTTTGTTCATATGCATCTAGAACATTTTATTGTTGGCAATTTTTGGCTGTTGGCATACAGGCTCAGATACATGACCCCGGAGATTTAGCATGTGAGATGTAGGTTAGGCATTTTTCTAAGAAAGCCAATTTTGTTAGTGTTGGCCTTCAGCATTACATTGCAACATGTGTCCTAGAGGAATTCTTGCTTTTTTATTCTTTCCTTCATTTTCTGCTTTTGATAGCATCTTTTCTGTTGCTAGCATTTGAAAGGTCACTGTAAATTTTATTATCATGTCAAATTTACATTTATGATGACATTAAAATCCTATAATCCTATGGCTGAATGAGGATGCACATAAATCTATGGAGTGAACTCTTTGGCTCTCTGAATGAAGCTCAGCTTAGAAACTGCAGTTCAAGAATTTGTAGTTCTTTCCTTTGCCATCAGGATATGAATGGCTTTAGGAATGGAATTTTAAAGCAGTGTTATTTAAAATTGGTCTAAAATTTATTACTTTTTCTTTCTGATTTTTGTTTTTTTATCTCTCATGTTTCTTCATCCACTTTCTTCTTACCCAACCACAAGCCATGCCTGCCAGAAGACCAGGTAGATTGCCTATGATATCCCCACCCCTTTGCCCTTCTCATGATCATTTCTCATCCTCTAATTTGGGTGTGCACTCCTTGCTACATCAGAGGCCACATTGTCTCCATAAAACTCCAGGTAGGACAAAGTCCATCTGCCCAATGACATTCTTCACCCTCTCCATACACCCTCATTCTGAACATTATCTCTGGTTACCTCTTCCTTTTTGCCATGTCAAGTCTCCCTGCTGGATCAGATGGCATCCAGGCCACCAGAATTCCTGCTCACAGCTCAGACAGAGACCCTCTTCTCCACTACAAGTCACACATTCAGAAGATCAGAGAAGTAACTGAAACCAAGTAACAAAACACCCACCCAATAAAGACAAACCCAGAAATAAGCACCTAGACCTATAATCAACACAAACCAAGATGTCTAAACACCACTGTAAGAAAACAATCAACAACAGCCAGGGCAGTGTATCATCACCAGAGCTCAGCTATCCTACTACGGCAGTCCCTTAATACTCAGACACAATTGAAGTACAAGAAAAAGTCTTTAAAATCAACTTTATAAAGATAATATAGATTCTTATTTATTTAATCCCAAACACTGCTCTCAGTGTTGATCTTCCCTCATAGAATCCTTTCTCCTCTTCTTTTCTGGGAGTGTATGCCCCCCCCCCCCGGTATTCCCTGAACCTGTGCATTAAGTCTCTGTAGAACTAGGCATATTCTCTCTCACTGAGGCCAGGCAAGACAGCTGTGTTGGGAAACAGATTCCACAGTCAGCCTACAGCTTTAGGGACAACCCCTGCTTCAGTTGTTGGAAATCCCACATGGAAACTGAACTGCATGTCTGTTGCATTTGTGTTCTGGGGGCCTCGGTCCTGTCCATGTATGCTTTTTGGTTCATAGTGCAGCGTCTAAGTGCTCCCAGGGATACAGGTTTGTTGATACTGTTGGTCTTCCTGTAGGATTTCCATACACGTCAGTGCCTTCAATCCCTCCCCAACCCCTTCCATAAGAGCTCCCACCTCTGATCAATGTTTGGCTGTGGTGAGTATCTGTATGTTTCAGTCAGCTGTTGTGTAGGCCCTCTCACTCAGAGGAGAGGTATGCTAGTTTCCTGTTTGTAAGCACAACTGAATGACAGTTTCAGGAATCAGTGTTTGCCATAAAATAAGTCTCAATTTGGGCCCAGTATTGGTTGGCCATTCTTCAGTCTTGGCTCCATCTTTGCCCCTACATTTCTTTTAGAGAGGACAGAATTTTGGCTAAAGTTTTGTAGGTAAGATAGTATCTTTATACATTCACTGGGGCATCCTGCCTGGCCACAGAAGGTAACTTCAGCCGGTTCCATGTCTTCACTGTTAGGTATCTTGGCTAAGGTCACCTCCATTGACTGTGGGGAGCTTTCCTCATCCAAATTCCTCTGGGAGTTTCTAAAGGTTCTGCCTACCCCTAGCAGCTACAGATTTCCATTCATTCTTCTGGCCTTCTGACCCTCTCTCATGTCCACACTGAATTTATAATCTCCCCCATTCTTCTCCCCATACCCTATCCCAACCCCTTTCCTCCCTCTACCTCCTATGACCATTTTATTCCTTCTTCTAAATGAGATTCAAGTATCCTTGCTTGGGCCTTCCTTCTTGTTTAACTTCTTTGGAACTGTAGAGTGTATCATGGATAACCTATATGTCTAACATCCACTTATCAGCGAGTATACATGAGGCATGTCTTTTTGGGTCTAGAATACTTCACTTAGGATGATATTTTCTAGTTTCATCTATTTGCCTGAAATTTTTATGATGCCTTTTTATTTTTATATTTATATTTTATTTTTATTGGATGTTTTATTTATTTACAATACAGATGTCATCCCCTTTCCCCATTTTCCCTCCCTAGAACCTCCTAATCCATACCCCCTCCTCCTTTTTGCTTTTATGCTATTTTGATTATATGCATGTATTAAGGTAAGGTGTAGGTTGAGGGACTAGCAATACAATAGATGCAAATAGTCAAGAAACAAGCAACACAATAAACACAAATAGTCAAAGAAAAAGCAAGGCATTAAACCCAGTTACATGAACATTTCCATAATCACTGTTTCTAAGGGCTTATCAGGATGACCAAAGTATCTGAGCCTACTCCCTGTCCTAGCACAAGGTCATTTTCATGTCTGTAGCCTACTTCCTTCTTCTAGCCTAAAATTAATATTCCTGCCTCAAATTACTTTTTTGTTCTAGCCTAATATTTAGATTTCTACCTGAAATTACTTCTCTCTTCTAGCCTAATGTCAGATTCCTGCCAAGGAGCCCATTCCCTTGTCCTTGGCCCATGTCAGATTCTAGTGAAGCAGCCCCAAAGGCTCTCTGCCTCTCCCCCTTTTTTATTTCATTAACAAGACTGAGCATATCTTAGGAAGCTCTGACAAGAATATCTTCCTTACTAGTCATGGAATATGCATTATCAAAAGCAATGTACTTATGTCTTTGGTTGGTGAGGCTCTGTGCAGAATCTTACTCATTGTGGGGAATATTGTTAATTCTCTTTTTAATTGGGAGAGGATCCAGTCCATTGTTGGTATTGGACCTGAGATCTACAACAAAGCACACTGAGCAAGCCATCAAAGGGAAGCCAGTAAGTAGCACTCCTCCATGGTTTCTGGTCATCTCCTGACTCTGGGTTCCTGCTCTGTTTCAGTTCCTGCTCTGACTTCCCTCAGTGAAGTACTGTTATCTGGAAGTGTAAGAAGAATATAGTTTTCCATCTTTGGTTATGATATTTTTTAAATTAATTTTTCTTGGATATTTTATTTACATTTCAGCTGTTATTTCTTTTCCCATTTACTCCCCTGGAAAATCCCTATCCCATCCTCCCTACTTCTGCTTTTATGATGATGTGCCCCCACCCACCCATCCACTCCCACCTCCCTGTGTTAATGATATTTCATCATAGCAATAGTAATTTAAAATAAGACACATCCCTTACCCTCCTCATTCTGTTTCATGTTTTGTTTCCCACAAGTTTTCTTCCATCTCCTAGTTTCCCTTATACATACCCATTCCAACTGTGTTTATATTTATATAATTATACCTAAAAATTCAAGATTTATGAATGAGACGGTTCATGTAATAGTTTTGTTTCTAAGTCATTTGTCTATCCCCTGCTATCTTCCTCATGGGTCACATATCACTCTAAAATCTCCTTATCTGCTCTTAAACGTGGAGAACCAGAAACCTCACACCATACTAAATAAGTATGATTTTGTGTTGATAGTCTGTACCTTCCAGGCTTTTATATCTTATTTATGAGTAAATTTAATATTTATAAAGGTGAAATCCATGGCCCCATATAAACAATATGCTAACTAATGCCAATGTATTCCTTAAAAACAAATTGACCAACTGGGTTTTGAGTCCATGGATACAGTAGGATATGAAAACATTGTAGGACACATACAATTTTTGCTGTTTTGTTTATATCTTTCTACAGGTATAATATCCCCTGGTGGATTATTCTTTTTTATTAGTTACTTTTCTATTGTTGTGATAAACTCCATGAGCAAAGCAACTTTTTAAGAAAGGGTTCATTTGGAATTTCAGAGGGTTAGGATGTAAGAAAGCAGAAAGAAGGCAGCAGGTAGAAGACTTGATAGCTGGAGCAGAAACTCAGGGCTCATATCTCAAACTGCATGCATATATGTATGTATGTACATATGTATGTATGTATGTATGTATGTATGTATGTATGTGTACCATGTGTGTTCTTAACTGGAATTATAAATGGCTGAGAATCATCATTTGAATGCTTGGAATGAGTCAAATCTGAGTCTTTTTATAAGAGAAGCAAGTGCTCTTAACTACTCAGTTGCATCTTCCCCAACAAACCTTTCTTTTTGAAGTATTTCTCCTTTTTCATTTTCGCCATTTCTTCTCTCTTCTCCACCTTTCTCTTACCTCTGCAATTCAATATTCCCTCTTCTCTTTTCCAGCCTCGTCTTTCTTCTTTCCTCTCCCCTTCTCTTCTTCTTTTCTTTTTCCTTTCTTCTTTTTCACTTTCTCTGTTTGTTGTTGTTGCACAGGATTTATTGTTTTCTCAGGATTAAATCCAAGATAGTTATTCTATTATTTTTGTAAAACTCATCTGTTGGGTCTGGAGAGATGGCTCAGTGGTTAAGAGCACTGACTGCAATTCCAGAGGTCCTGAGTTCAATTTCCACAGACTATATAATGACAAACAACCATCTGAAGTAGGATCTGATGCCCTCTTCTGGTGTGTCTGAAGACAGCTACTGTATATTCATCTCTCTCTCTCTCTCTCTCTCTCTCTCTCTCTCTCTCTCACTCTCTCTCTCTCTCTATATATATATATATGTGTGTGTGTGTGTGTGTGTAAACATATATATATACACATATGTATATACATATATGTATATACATACATACGTATATTTATGTATATATATATGTATATATATACACACATATATGTATATATATACATACATATGCATATGTATATAGTATATAGTATATATACATATTTGTACACATGTATACAGATATATATATATTAAATAAAGTCCTAAAATAAAACAAACATCACCTGTTGATTTTTAATGAAAGTGTGTCATGAGAGCATCTAGACACTTGTGGTTTTGGAGCTTTAAGTTGGTCCTTGAGCTTCCAGGTTGACTTCCTTCCCAGTGATTACTTCCTGTCTTTGATAGTACTTTTGGCTCTTGATTTGTCCTGAGTACTCTCACACACCTGTGTTCAGGCAATTTACTTCCTTATCTAATGACTACTTTGCATAGATCTCTAAAGGGCAGCCCAGCTGCGAGAATTTATAATCTAGGCCTTTGCAGTGAGATCTGAAATGCACCAGACCAGCATGGGCATCAAGGTGGTGTTACAGACTCAGGTCTTCATCTTCTTACTGCTCTGGTTATATGGTGAGACATTTAAAAGTATTATAATATCTTAAATATTTCATTTGTACAGAAATAGGTATTTCCTATAGGAAGTCAATAGTAAGCAGACAATGCCAATAGAAAGGACATTTTAGATTATACAATTTGTATCATGAATTCTTTGTTTGTACATATGCATAATCATTATCTATTTCTGATTGCGGGTGCTGATGGAGACATTGTGATGACCCAGTCTCCCAAATCCATGTCTACATCAGTAGGAGAGAGGATCTCTCTGACCTGCAAGGCCAGTCAGAATGTGGGTAGTGCTGTATCCTGGTACCAACAGAAACCAGGGCAGTCGCCTAAACCTCTGATCTATGGGGGATCCTACCGGTACACTGGGGTCCCTGATCGCTTCATAGGCAGTGTATCTGGGACAGATTTCACTCTCACCATCAGTAGTGTGCAGGCTGAAGACACAGCCATTTATTTCTGTCAGCAGTATAGCAGCTCTCCTCCCACAGTGCTTCAGCCTCCTACACAAACCTCCTCTGAGATTTTAACCAGCTGCCTGTACCACACACTCCCAGGCCTACACACTTCCCTTTCTGCCTGCAGCTGCTATGCCTAATTGTTACAAAGTTTGGTAGAAAGTTAATGAACAGATACTTTGACTTGGAAGATCCTTATGGAAAAATGAAGGAAAAATATTTGTGTCTTTTTAAAATTTCTAATCCTTAGCTTCTGTGTATTGAACATGACAAATTTATTATCCTATATTCTGGAATGAAAATCTCCAATGTGATCCTCCATAGCTTGTCAGGTCATATTCCCACTGGAGGATACAGAGGAGAACTTGGGTTTTGCTTAGCTCAGCTCTGAGAAGTCTCCCTCACTTTTGGACTCCTGGCAATATCCGTCTGCTTCTGGTTAAGATTCTTATTTACACATATAATGTTGACTTTCAAAACAATATAAAATTATATCATGTATTTTGACAATCTTCATGCCTCTCATTTCTTTCTGTCACCACCTTTCCCACCAACTTCAACACTTCTTTTCCCTAGTCTTTCACCTATTTCTATGTGACATACACATGTGCCCACTCACATGCACACACACACACACACACACACACACACACACACACACACAGACAGACAGACACTCACAGTGTTTTATGAATCTATAATAATATAAGATACAAAAACAGAGAAAACATGAGGTTTGAGTTCTTAAACAACATATCTGATTTATGCTTCCTATTCCTAGGACACATCTGTCTCTGCTATCTTTTCATCTACTTTCCCAATGTGCAGACTGTGATAACTCATTCTAGCCTACAACACATTAGTGGTAAATATGATTTTGTATCATTAGAGTCAAGTTTTGTTTTCTGTCTTATAATAATTAAAAAAAATGTTTGATATTTGTTTAGGGAAATACTTTGTACTTCAAAAAAACCAATATGGTACCTCTTCTCAAACGTGTATTAATTGAAAATTTGTTGAAAACATATTTTGTTCTTGTTCTTTATTTTTGAGACAAGGAATCATGTCCTGTTAAACTTGGAAGTGGATTTCAATCTCAAAAATTTATACCTACCTCTTCCTAAGCACTGTGATCAATGGCAGGGGCCATCACACTCAGCCTTGAGCACCATTTAGAAACTCAGTGATAGAACAGGGTTACAAATAGTTGTTTGAGAACTCCAAATATCACTAATTTCTCCCCAAAAGAATGATTCTGTTTTTTGTTTTCTCATGGTGGCTTGTTTCTATTCTGCTGCTACTGCAGATGATAGTTTTGTCCCCACTGTCTCCCCTTAAAGACTATGAGGTCTTTCACAATGTAGTCCATTCTAGATCTCACAAAGGACATAAGTCATTAATAAGTGCCTTGAAAAATTGTTACTATTGATTAAGGAGGATAAATGGCTATCAAATGAGGCTTCTAATGTAGTCTGTCTCTTTTTCTGGAATATGATGAGAAAATAAATATTACTGGAGTAGCTTGCAAAGACAATTACCACAGAGTTATTACAATCATGGGTCCAGGAGGAGGCTAAAAGCCAATTTGTTCCAGGTCATATTCACAGTACACTTCTTTTTTTCTTTTGAAAATCTTTTATTAGATATTTTCTTTATTCACATTTCAAATGTTATCCTCTTTTCTGGTTTTCCCACCCCCTTATCCCACCTCCCCAGCTTCTATGAGGTTATTTCCCCCCACCCCCACTCCTGCTTTTCAGTCCTGGCATTCCTCTACACTGGGGCATCTAACATTCAGAAGACAAAGGGTCTCACCTTCCATTGATGTCCTACAAGGTCATCCTTTGCTGCATATTCAGCTGGAGCCATGGGTCCTTTGAATATGGGATGGATGCCCAGGTGGTGCAATCTCTGGATAACCTTTCCTTCAGTCTCTGCTCCACCCTTTCTCTCTGTATCTCCTCCCATTGTTATCTTGTATTCATATTTTGGTCTTCCTTCTTGAGCTTCATGACGTCTGTGAATTGTATCTTGGGAATTCCAAGCTTTTGGGCTAGTATCACTTTATCAGTGAGTGCACACCATGTGTGTTCTTTGGTGATTGGATTACCTCAGTCAGGATGATATTTTCTGGTTCCATCCATTTCCCCATGAATTTCGTGTAGTCATTTTTTTTAAATTGCTGCTTAGTACTCCTTTTGTAAATGTACCACATTCTGTATTCATTCCTCTGTTGAAGGAGATGTGGGTTCTTTCCAGCTTCTAGCTATTATAAATGAGGTTTCTATGAACATAGTGAATCATATGTCCTTATTATATGTTAGAGCATCTTCTGGGTATATTCCCAGGAGTGGTATAGCTGGGTCCTCAGGTAATACTATGTCCAATTTTCTGAGGAAAGGCTAGACTGATTTCCACAGTGGTTGTACCAGCTTGCAGTCCCACCAACAATGGAGGAGTGTTCCTCTTTATCCACATCCTCATCAGCATCTGCTATCACTTGAGTTTTTGATCTTAGCCATTCTGACTGGTGTGATGTAGAATCTCAGGGTTGTTTTGATTTGCATTTCCCTGATGGCTAAGGATGTTGAACATTTCTTAGGTGCTTCTTAGCCATTCGGTATTCCTCAGTTGAGAATTCTTTGTTTAGCTCTGTACCCCATTTTATAGGGTTAATTGGTTCTCTGTAGTTTAACTTCTTAAGTTCTTTGTATATATTGGATATTAGCCCTCTGTCTGATGTAGGATTGGTACAGATCTTTTCCCAATCTGTTGGTTGCCGTATTGTCCTATTAACAGTATCCTTTGCCTTACAAAAGTTTGAAATTTTATGAGGTCCTGTTTGCCATTTTTTAATGGAATATCACTGAAGTTTTAAACACCACTAAAGAGAAGGCCTTATGTTTTGTAATATATTTCCAGCACAAAATTAACGTATGGGTATATTTGTTGATTGTTTTTTGGCTCATACTACTTTGTTTTGACATTTATTACATTACTGGTGTTTGTTTATATAATATGGTTTCTGATTTTGTGTTTTAGGTTTTTATGTGTGTGCTTTTTCTTTCTGTAATTTAGTGTACACACACACACACACATAAACTTACTAGTCTTTTTTTTTCTAAAGAGAAAGAGAAAGAAGGCATGGGGATGGGTGGTTGGGAAGGTGAGAAGAATGTGAGGGAAACTGAAGAAGAGAAGTCATAATCAGGAAATAGTGTACAAAAAATTTATTTTCACTCTAAAGGAATAAGCACTAACTTCATATTCATGGGATATTTCTGCATAACACATAAATATATGTTCATAGAATATATATGTATTTATAGCATATGTATAACCAAGTATTGTTTTGAAGACTTTAATTTATAAGGTTTTTGATCATACATCAAAATATGTAAATTTTTAATTTCCAAATCCCTATGCTCTCACCGTATATACTGTGAGAAGCCCATGTTTAACTGAAGGAATATTTGAATTTTTCAGACCCCTATCTTCATGTGTCCAATCTAATTGAGCAGCAGTAAATGACACAAGAGCACAGTCTGAGCTCACTGCAACTGTCACAAAGTGAAATATAAAGTTTAGCAAATATCAAGGGGACATGAAAATTTGTTAGACACTGATGGGGATTGTTGCTCATCTGGTATATTTTTCAGTGTGGGATTGGGAGCTATTATTGTTCATTAATTAATTAATTAATTAATTATGTCATTTTACATCCCAATTCCAGACCATTATTCTCCCAGAGTTCACCTACACAGCTTCTTCCCCCATGTACCCATGTCTTTCTCCTCTGAGAAAGGGGAGGTACCTACCACATTATGGGAACCAATCCACTATGGCACATCAAGTCACTGCAGGACTAGGTATAACCTCTTCCCTGAGGCCAGACATGGCAGCCCAGTTAGGAGAACAGTGTCCACAGTCAGGCAACAATGTCAGGGAGAGTTTTTGCTTCAGTTGGGGGACTTATGAATACTAAGCTACACATCTGCTACATATGTGTGGATGAATGTTGGGAAGGTGCTAGGTCTAGCACATGAATGCTGTTTGGTTGGTTGTTCAGTCTCTGGGATCCTCACAAGGGCCCAGATTAGTTGGTTTTGTTGGTCTTCTTATGGAGTCCCAATACCCCCTGGATCCCTCTATCCTTTCTGTAACTCTTCACAAGACTCCTTGAACTCTGCCTAATGTTTGGCTGTTGGCCTCTGAATCTGTCTTGGTCAGATGCTGGGTGAAGCCTGTCAGAGGAGAGTTATGCTAGGTTCCCCTCTACCCCTTATTACTCTCCCCATCCCCTTCCTGATGGGTCCTCCAGCATTACAGCAGCAGTGAGGTCTGACCTTTCCCTGCTGTGCTCCATCTTCAGGTCCCCACTGCCACCTGCAATGATGGAGTCCTGCAGCCATCAGGGATACCAGGTGAGACTCGTAACCCCAATTCCCTGCCTGTTGGCCCCTCCAGGAAAATCCAGAAGCAAGTTCCCCCTATCTTCTCTACACTTTATGTCCTGGGCTACAGCTCTGCCTGCTTCCCTGGAGGCCTGCAGCTACTAAGGATACCTGGTGAGATCCCCATCCCCAATCTCCTGATTGCTGTGTCCTCCAGCAAGCCCAGCAGCTGTGAAGTCTGCCATGATCTCTGCTCTCTATCCCTCTCTACACCTCTACCAGAAATCCTGGAGGTCTACAGCAATAGGGACTACCAGCTTTGCCTGCATCCCAAGAGGCCTGCTGCTATCTGAAACATCCAGAGGCCTAAAGCCATCAGTGACTACCAGCTCTGCCTGTATCTGTGGAATTCTGCTGCCTCTCAGGACAAACAGCTCTACTTGAAATTCCAGTGGCTCTCTGTCATCAGAAACTCCCAGCTTTACCTGTATCCCTGGAGGCCTGTTGCACTCAGGGGCTACAAGGCCTGCCAACACCAGAGATTGGGGGATTTTTTAAAAAAAATTGGTTATTTTATTTATTTACATTTCAAATGTTATCCCCCTTCCAGGTTTCCCCTCTGCAAACCCCTATCCTATATCTCCTCCCCCTACTTCTATGTGGGTGCTTTTCCACCCATCCACTCCTGCCTCACCACCCTAGCATTCCCCTACAATGAGGAATAGAGACCTTTTAGGATCAAGGGCCTTCCCTTCCATTGACACCAGATAAGGACATCCTCTGATACATATGCAGCTGCAGCCATGGGTCCCTCCATGTGTACTCCTTGGTTGGTGGTTCAGTTTTTGGGGACTCTGAGGGGTCTGGTTGGTTGATATTGTTGTTCTGCCTGCCTAAGGGATTGCAAACCACTTCAACTCCTTCAGTCCTTCCCCTATCTCCTTCATTGGTGTCAATTGGGAGCTTTCTTAATCCACAAATCATCTCTGTATTATGTTGGTATGTTAGTGGTTTATAAATGAGATCTGAACATGCTTATCACAAATCATTTAATGTTTTGTACCTGAAATGTTATAAAATTATATATTTAATGCAAAACAGAAGAAAATGCATATTGATTAAATGTATACTTAATTTCAATAATATTCTGGCTTAATGTTAGCACATTAATATCAGATGAATAATTTACTTTGGATATCAAATACCATGAGATGTAACCAGTTGACTAATGATGTACATTTCGAAAGGTTGTCTTTGTGCATAGATTAGACTGGCCTAGAACTTGTCATGCACCACAGGCTGGCCATAAGCTCATGGTTCTCCTGCTTCTGTGTTCTTAGTTCTGTGTTACAGATGTGAATCTCACTCTGTCATGATATTTTGTTTAATTTTCTGTTTCTTGTACTTTACACATAATACTAGATTTATAACTCATCTTATATATACTCTGGTAATTCACTAATCTGAATTCAGATGGTTATTTCATATTTGTTATTGCTACTGATATTTCTTCACACTCAAACATTTTTCCTTGGGATGTGAACAATCTCTGATATTGTGGACTACTGGTCTCTGTAAAACCATTACTTGATTTCAGGTGGCTATGTGCCATTCTGGAGAATTTTTAAAGAATGAGCAAGACCATATTTAGACAGTTTTAATCCTGTTAATTTCTAGAGTTTTCTAGAATATGCCTTTGTATAATAAACCCCTTTGGTATTGCTGTTTTCCAGGCATGATGAGGTGAAGAAACCTGGTTTGGTTTATTCTCTACCATTTCCCCAAAGTTAGAACCCTCATTAGGTTCCCTGGAGCTGTATGAAACATGATTGTTAGTTTCTGTTGGGTTTGCCTTTACTTTGTGATTAAGTCTTCTCTGATCCTAGGACTGGGTTCATGTCCCCCAAGATTTCCACAGAGCTAATTTGAGCTTCTTCTTGCATCTCTGTCTAATGTTTATCTTGGAAGTTTGGGCCCAATGACTAAGGCACTGTTCATGTTCTCATTATAAGAGTGGATTTGGAGATGGGAAACAATGAACAATTATCTTCATTTTTTTTGTCTTCCATCCTTCCCTTCCTCCATCATTACTATCTTTTATAGGACAATTTTCTTACTCTGTTTCTTTCTTGTATTCTTGTGATTTTTTGCAGCATATCTTACCATGTTTTCTAGAATTGTTAATCTGTTCTAGCTCTCCTGAAGTTTCTACAAAAGTTACCTGATTTAAATTTGTCTTGTATTTTAACTCAAACCTACTAGATCCTGTAGTAGATTTCTGTTGGAGATGAGGAAACAAATCACTTTCAGTGTTTACCTGTGCTCTCTTTGATGGTATTTTTGCCTGTTGATTGACATCATCCACTCTCATGCACTGCCCAGGCATTTGTTTTTTATTTTCTGTCTCGTTTGCATGGGTTTCTCCAGCCCAGCCCAGCTGTTCAGAATTTATAAACCAGACCTTTTCATTGTGACTGAACTGCATTAGACAGGCAGGCTGAGCAAGATGGGATCACTGACCCAGGTTCTCATGTACCTGCTGTTACGTGTATCTGGTGAGAAATTTAGAGTATTATAATATTTTCAGAGTCACATCTTTGTATATAATAAATTTATAATATGTGCCAGTGTGGAATATTTCTTACATAAAAATGCTCTGATAATATGACATTGTAATGTCATTTAAATGACAAATTTCAACTATTATTCTTTTTTCAATACTCATTTTTAGTTTTTGCAATTTTTTATACAAACTATAAAACAGTACACAATACTTATTTAGATTTTCCATTTAGTACACAGTTACGAGGAAAATCAGTATTTAGGTAACAAGTGAGAATCCTTTAATCTGAAAACTACAGGTTTATAACCAATCTCTTTTTTATTCTAATCTATGTTTCTGTATGTATGCATTTTCACCATCTACTCATTATTGCAGGTACCTGTGGGGAAATTGTGATGACACAGTCTTAATCATCCCTGGCTGTGTCTGCAGGAAAGAAGGCCACTATTAGCTGCAAGACCAGTCAGAGTCTTTTATGGATTGGAAACCAAAGGAACTGTTTGGTCTGACACCAGTGGAAACCAGGGCAAACTTCTAAACTGCTGATCACCTGGGCATCCACTAGGGAACCTGGGGTCCCTGATGGCTTCATAGGCAGTGGATCTGGGACAGATTTCACTCTCACCATCAGCAGTGTGCAGGCTGAAGACGTGGGAGTTTATTTCTGTCAACAGCATTTAGCGATTCCTCCCACAGTGATTCAGCCTCCTATACAAACCTTGTTGAGTCTCACCAGCTGCCTGAACCACCCAGCCCTGGCCTGCAAACTTCCCCTTCTGCCTGAGAGCTGGTGTGCCTGAAAAAGTGACGAAAAATTTGCAGAGCCCAGCAAAAATGTAATGTGTCCAATGTCTCTTACATCTTTTGGTATGAAAAGCCTATACACCAAAATGTAGAAAAGAACTCAGTGTCATCTTTGTAGTCCTTTTGTAACAATTTAATACAAACTCTGTTGCTTGAAGGTGAGGGATTTATTCATTTTTTAGTTCTGTCAATCTGATATCAATCATAAGTTTCTATTGACTGAGGTGGTGATGTTGGCTATTTGCATTTTTGTTTGTTGTCTCCAGGCAAATAAAAATTTTCTTTCTTTTTCTAGCTTCTAGGGAGTTTTCTTCCTTAATTGTGTATGTATTTTCCCTGATTTTTTTCTTTTTACAAACTCTTAATTTTTATTCCACATATTTATTTAATCTTCATGTGGATGTGTGCATCTCTCCCTCTGCCTCTCTCTCTGCCTCTCTCTCTCTCTGCCTCTCTCTTTGTCCCTCACTGTCCCCCTCTCTTTATTTGTAGGTGAATATGTACAATGTTGTGTTTTGGAGGTCTGAGGGCAACTTGGACTTGAGGAATGCAGGGATGGTTCAATATTCAGAAATCCATCAATGTAATCCACTACATAAATAAACTTAAAGAAAAAAAACCACATGGTCATCTCACTAGATGCTGAGAAAGCATTTGACAAAATTCACCATCCCTTCATGTTAAAAGTCTTGGAAAGATCAGGAATTCAAGGCCCATACCTAAACATAGTAAAAGCAATATACAGCAAGCCAGTAGCCAACATCAAACTAAATGGAGAGAAACTTGAAGCAATCCCACTAAGATCAGGGACTAGACAAGGCTGCCCACTCTCACCTTACCTATTCAATATAGTACTGGAAGTCCTAGATAGAGCAATTAGACAACAAAAGGAAGCCAAAGGGATACATATAGGAAAGGAAGAAGTCAAAATTTCACTAATTGCAGATGATATGATAGTATACATAAGTGACCCTAAAACTTCCACCAGAGAACTCCTAAACCTGATAAACAACTTTAGCAACGTGGCTGGATATAAAGTCAAGTCAAACAAATCAGTAGCCTTCCTCTATTAAAAGGATAAACAGGCTGAGAAAGAAATTATGGAAATGACACCCTTCACAATAGCCACAAATAAAATAAAATAAAATAAAATAAAATAAAATAAAATATCTTGGAGTGAATCTAACCAAGCAAGTGAAAGATCTGTATGACAAGAACTTCAAGTCTCTGAAGAAAGAAATTGAAGAAGATCTCAGAAGATGGAAAGATCTCCCATGCTTCTGGATTGGCAGGGTTAACTTAGTAAAAATGGCCGTCCTGCCAAAAAGCAATCTATAGATTCAATGCAATACCCATCAAATATCCAAATCAATTCTTCATAGAGATAGAAAGAGCAATCTTCAAATTCATTTGGAATAACAAAAAAACCTAGGATAGGGTGAACTATTCGCAATAACAAAATGTTGGGGGCCGACTTTTATCAGCAAGAGGCTATCAGCTTTGCAGCCATCTTGAGCCATATACCCTGACATGAGACTTGGATTACAGTAGCCTACAACAGCTGAGCACACTCAGATAAACTTGGTTTAGATATCTTGGGTGTGTGAGATTAAAGGTGTGTGAGATTAAAGGTGTGTAACTTAAGAGTGTGACTTAGAAGTGTAGAGATCAGATTTAGAGACAAGAACTAAGGGCTTGATTAAAGGTGTGACCAAAAGGTATGGCCTAGAAGTGAGATATATAAAAGGCAGAGGCAGATGGAGAGAATCAGACACTTCAGAGAGTACAACTTGGAGTACAACTTAGAGTAGGAATTAGGCATTAGGTAGCAGGCACTTGAAAGAGAACTTGGAAGAAGTAACTTAGAACTTGGAGGCACTAGGGACTAGGAACTAGGGAATAAAAACTTAGGACTTGGGACTTGGAGAGAGGAAGAGAGACTGAAGAATAAACGGGATTGAAACACACTCTGTCTGGTCTCCATTCTTCAAGACCGCCTTCACTCTCTCTCTTGCTGAACCCTGACGTGTGGACTGGAGCAGCAGCTTGGGCCTGAATACAGTGGTCGCCCAAATGCGGGGCAGCCCTGGCCTCAACATTTTGCTTGGGCCATGACATTTTTTGATGCCCGAACAGGGACTCAAACTTAGGCCTCAACAATAAAAGAACTTCTGGGGGAATCACGATCCCGGATCTCAAACTGTACTACAGAGCAGTAGTGATAAAAACTGCATGGTATTGGTACAGAGACAGAAAGGATGAACAATGGAATAGAATTGAAGACCCAGAAATGTACCTGAGCACCTATGGTCACTTGATCTTTGACAAGGGAGCTAAAACCATCCAGTGGAAAAAGGACAGCATTTTCAATAAGTGGTGCTGGCTCAACTGGAGGTCAACATGTAGAAGGATTCAAATTAATCCTTTCTTATCCCCTTGTACAAAGCTCAAGTCCAAGTGGATAAAGGACCTTCACATAAAGCCAGATACACTGAAACTAACAGAAGAGAAGTTGGGGAAGACCCTCGAATACCTAGGCACAGGGGAAAAGTTCCTGAACAGAATACCAATGGCTTATGCTCTAAGATCAAGAATCGACAAATGGGACCTCATCAAATTGCAAAGCTTCTGTAAGGCAAAGGACACTGTCAACAAGACAAAACAGCACTAACAGATTTGGAAAAGATCATTACCAATCCTCCATTCGATAGAGGGCTAATATCCAAGATATACAAAGAACTCAAGAAATTAGACACCAAACAACAAATTAACCCCATTTAAAAATGGGGTACAGAGCTAAACAAAGAATTCTCAACTGAGGAAACTTGAATGGCTGAGAAGCACCTTAAGAAATGCTCAACATCGTTAGTCATCAGGGAAATGCAAATCAAAACAACACTGAGATACCACCTCACACCAGTCAGAATGGCTAAGATCAAAAATTCAGGTGATAGTAGATGCTGGCGAGGATGTGAAGAAAGAGAAACACTCCTTCATTGTTGGTGGGGTTGCAAACTGATACAACCACTCTGGAAGTCAGTCTGGTGGTTCCTCAGAAAATTGGACATAGCACTACCTGAGGACCCAGCTATACCACTCCTGGGCATATACCCAGAAAATGCTCCAACATATAACAAAGACATATGCTCCACTATGTTCATAGCAGCCTTATTTATAATAGCCAGAAGCTGGAAAGAACCTAGAAGCCCTTCAACAGAGGAGTGGATACAAAAAATGTGGTATATTTACACAATGGAATATTACTAAGCTATTAAAAATAATGAATTCGAGAAATTCTTAGGTAAGTGGATGGAACTAGAAAATATCATCCTGAGTGAGGTAACCCAATCACAAAAGAACACACACGGTATTTACTCACTGATAAGCGGAGATTAGCCCAAAAGTTTGAAACAACAAAGATTCAACTACCAGATGACATGAAGCTCATGAAGAAGAAAGAACAAGTGAGGATGCCTAGGTCTTTCTTAGGAGGAGTAACTGAATACCCAAGGGAGCAAATATGGAGACAAAGTGTGGGACAGAATCTGAAGGAGAGGTTATATGGAGACCATTCCACCTGGATATTCATTCCATGTGCAGTCACCAAACATAGACGCTGATATGGATGTCAGGAAAGGAAAGCTGACAGCAGCCTGATAAGGTTGTCTCCTTAGAGGACCCCCAGAGTCTGACATACCCAGAGGCAGATACTCACAGCTAACCATTAATCAGCTCAAAGGTTTCCAATGGAGAAATTAGAGAGTAGCCTAAAGGGTTGGTGGCCCCATGAGGAGAGCAACAATACTAAGCAGCCAGAGTTCCCCAGGGTGTAAACCACCAGCCTAGGAGCACATATGGAGAGACACACGACTCCAGCTGTACATGTAGGGGAGGATGGCCTTGTTGGTCATAGGTGGGAGATGAGGTCAATGGTACCTTGAAGGCTGAGCACTGAGTGGGGGGGGTAATCTGAGGGTGGGGAGGGGGATTGGGGGGTATATGGGTAAACACCCTCATAGAAGCAGGAGGAGGGGGGGTGGGATAAGGGGTTCCTTGGTGGTGGGGGTAATGCAGTAAGGGGATAAAATTTGAAATGTAAATATAATATCCAATAAAAGAGGGGAAAAAATAAAAGTGGTTATAACCAACATCCTTAATAAAATGTCAGCCCCCTTTAAAAAAAACTATGTTGATACTAAAATTTGTTTTGAGAATTGTATATTGCAGAATGATCAGCCTTGGTGTATCTACTCAACAAGCAAGCTGGGCAGACCTGCTCAAACCTCTGAGGTCCTGGAATTCCATCTGGAGACAGTGAAGACACAGCATCAGAGGCTTATCAATTTGCCTTTCCCCCCACTCCTCATCAGCTTGAAGAAGGTAATGAAGAGTCAGCGTCCCTATTCCCTGGGCTTGGGGACTAAGGGGGTAAATGTTGGGCTGTCCCTCTAGGGAAAAGTAGTGGTTTTGTGGGAATAGAGAGGATTAGCTAGGGTTTATTGCATAGCCATAACCTATTAGTAGAAATCTGTACAATTATTGTCAAGATGAAGATATAAATTCTTAAATGGCACCAATTTACTTTGATTACAAATTTTAAGGTTTTCATTGGTATGAGCTTCTTATTGATATCAAAGTGAGACGAATATTGTTACTCTCATAGGCATTGTACCAGTATAACCCATTTAGGAATACAAGGCTTAGACCCAGTTCTTCTTTAACTTTTTTAACTGATTTGAGATGGACAGCCTGTGAGTTAAGGGACTATAGCAAATTCATGGCTTGGAGTTTATTGTTAGGGTGCTTCCTATGTTTTATTAGAGATAGCTGAGTGGAGTTAACAGACAACAGTCCAGATTACCTTACATGGATAGTTGGTTTTCAAAACATCAGAAATCCACAGAATTGACGTGACAAACATTTCTGTATTAATGTTCATTTTGTTTAGAGACCTGTCTGCTCCTGACAGCTTCCTATATTGAATTCTAAGAAGAAATTGAGCATCTTTGGAGTTACTCCAGTTGTGGTGGACAGCCACTAGACAAGAAGTGCCTCTGTCCTTCTACAGATAAATTACTGTCCAGAAAAGGACAGACTTGCAGAATAGTCGACTGATTATATCTGCCTAGACAGAGTAATCAGCCCTTAATAATTCTGCAGCACTAAGGTCTGTCAGATGATCCTGGGCCAGAAGGTGGAAGAACAGATGGTCCAACGTTTTGAAGTAGAGGGAGTGTCCAGGTGTTCAGAGGTCTCTATAAATTGGCTAAGGTTTAGAAGCTATGCTTTGTGCTTCCCACAATTATAGTTAACTCAGTCATTCTGGATTTCTGACGGGGTTGAAAACTTATAGCCTCATAGCCAATCCTGGCTATTTACCTTGAGAGAAAAGATTTGAGTGGATGGTCGTCAGCTGACATTCATCCTGAAGCCAGGTTCAGAACTAAATGTTTTAGTTAGGATAGATGACAGAGGTGCTGGTTAGTCAACAAAATGATGGACTGGGTATTAGGACTATCTTGTACCTCACTGGTACAAATACGCATAATTATGCTCTAATTGTATTTTAGGGGGAAAATTTTCATTTTAACAGGAAGGGTGATATGTAGGAGGAGCTAAGGGGGAAGGAGTACTGAGAGGAAGAGAAGGAGTAAGAAGAGGAGGAGAAGAAGGAGAAGAGAAGCTAGGTGATGAAAGAGAGAAAGAGGGGGGAGACAGAGAGATAGATGTTCATGTATCTCCACCAGTCAAAGATAGTTGTTATATCTAGGTTGAGTAGTGGGTTACACCTCTGATTGAACAATTCCAAACTTATAAAACCTATGTTTAACATTTTTAAAAAAATGTATAAATGCAAAAAGGAAAAGGGGGGCATGGTATAGGGATTTTGTAAGGCAGGGAATGGGGGAAAGGGGATGGCATCTGAAGTGTAAATAAAATATCTAATAAAAAATGGGAAAAAGTTTCAAATTTAAAAAAGATAATAAACAGAAATTTTATAATCTGAAAAATAATCAAGAAATACATTTATTGTCGGGCATGCATGCACTCATCTCTCTGTTTCTCTCTCTGTTTCTCTCTCTGTTTCTCTCTCTGTCTCTGTCTCTGTCTCTGTCTCTGTCTGTCTGTCTCTCTCTCTCTCTCTCTCTCTCTCTCTCTCTCTCTCTCTCTCTCTGTCTCTCTGTCTCTCTCTCTGTAGGTCAAAGGACAACTTGCAGAAGTTAGTTCATTCTTTCCACTAGGTGGTATCTGGAAATCAAACTGTAACCTTTACCTTTCCTGATAAAGGGTGAGTAAAATTGCCAGCCTGAGGCACTATTTTTTTCCTTGACAGATTCTGTGTATGTGTCTGTGGAGGGGGTATAGTTATATGTATGTGTGAGGGCTCAAAGCCATCAGAAGAGGCCAACAGAATTTACGGATCTGGAGTTACAGGAGTTTTTGATCTAGTTGAAATGGGTGCTGGGAAAAAAACCAGGGTCCTCTATAACAGCAGGAAGCAGGGGATTTCCTTTTATGAATCTCTGTAGGGCTGGAAAGATATTTTTAAGTGATTTTGTCATGGAAAATCTTGGTTTCTTCATGTATGGTGGTTGAAATTTTTGCTGACTATAGTAGCCTGGGCTGGCATTTATTCTCTTAGGGTTTGTATGACATCTATCTGTCCAGGATCCTCTGGCTTTGAGAGCCTCTGTTGAGAAGTCTGGTGTAATTCTGACAGGTCTTCCTTTATACATTTCTTGGCCTTTCCCCCTTATACCATTTTAATATTCTTTCTTTGTTCTGTGCATTTATTGTTTTGATTATTCTGTAATAGGAGGATTTTCTTTTCTAGTTGGTGGTCTGTAGGCTTGTACATTATAATATATCTCTTTCTTTAGGTTATGAACGTTTTCTTCTATGATTTTGTTAAAGATTTTTCTGGCTCTTTGATCTGTGAATCTTCACTCTATTCTATTTCTATTATTTTTATGTTTGATCTTTGTACTGAGTCCCACATTTCTTGGATGTTTTGGGTTAGGAGCTCTTTATGCTTTGTATTTTCTTTGACTGTTGTGACAATATCTTCTATGGTATTTTTTAAGCCTGGGATTTTCTCTTCTATCTTTTGTATTCTGTTGGTGAAAGCAAAGCTTTCAACCACTGTCTGGAGCTCCCAACCTCTTTTCTGTGTTTTATATCTCCACGGTTCCCTCCATTTGTGATTTATTCATTGTTTCTATTTTTATTTTTAGGTCTTTGTTTCGTTCAATTTCTTCACTGGCTTGATTGTATTTTCTTGTATGCCTTTAAGGGATTTATTTGTTTTCCCTTTAAGGGTTTTTACCTGTTTGTCTGTGTTTTCCTATATTTACTTAAGGGAGTTATTTATATCTTTCAGAGGGCACTTACCTACCCACCCTGCTCCTTATCTCCTGTCCTTGCTGGAAAATTAACTATATTGACATATACTCATAATGCATAGTGTTGGGATTTTGCAAAACCTCACGTGGTGTCAATGTCTTTGATTTTGAATTGAAGCCTGTTATGAAAGAATCTAAATACCTGTTTCAGAGCTTCAAATTTGCTCTTGAGCTTCTATGTTGACTTCATTCCCAGTGATTGCTTTTTGTCTTTGATGGTACTCGTTGCCCTTTCATTTAACATGGATATTCTCACAACCTTGTGTCCAGGCAATTTACTTCTTTATTTAATGACTACTTTGCATAGGTCTCTAGAGGCCAACCCAGCTTCCCTTGATTTATAAACCAGGCCTTTGCAGTGAGATCTGAATTAAATCAGACAAGCAGGGACCTCAAGATGGAGTCAAAGACCCAGGTCTTCATATTCCTGCTACTCTATGTGTCTGGTGAGATATTAGTTTTAAAATATCTTAAAAATAGTTTATTTGTAATGAAATAGCTGTTTTCTATAGGAAGTCAATAGTAAGCAGACAATGCATTAGAAACAATATTTTAGATTCTATCATTTTTATCATGAAGTTTTTGTTTATACATATATATATATATATATATATATATATATATATATATATATTCATTATTTATGATTGCAGGTGCTGATGGAGACATTGTGATGACCCAGTCTCCCAAATCCATGTCCACATCAGTAGCAGACAGGGTCACTATGACCTGCAAGGCCAGTCAGAATGTGGGTACTGCTGTAGCCTGGTACCTTCAGAAACCAGGGAAGTCTTTTGAACTGCTTATCTATGGGGCATCCAACTGGTACACTGGGGTCCCTGATTGTTTCATGGGCTGTTTTCACTCTCACCATCAGCAATGTGCAGGCTGAAGACCTGATAGGTTATTACTGTCAGCAGATTACAACTATCCTCCAACAGTGCTTCAGCCTCCTAAACAAACCTCCTCTGAGATTCTATACAGCTGCCTGCACTGTGTATTCTCAAATGTACACACTTCCCCTTCTGTGTGAAGCTGCTATACCTAACTGAATCAAAGTTTGGTAGAAAATTAATGAACAGATAGTTTTAACTTGAAAGTACTATGGAAAAACGAGGTGAAAACATTTGTGTCTTTTTTCTCATGTTTAAATTCTGTGTGTTGAATATGACAAGTTTATTATCTTATATTCTGGTGTGAAAAATTTAACCATGAGTCTCCATGGGCTAAAAGCAAAAGCCTCTGCTATATTTCCACTGGAGGATATAGAAGTGAGCCTGGCTTTTGTTTTGCTCAGCTTTTAGAGGTCTCCCTCCATTTTTGAACCCTGGCAATATCCCTCAACTTATCCTTTTGGGTAAGTTTATGTATTTACACTTATAATATTTGCTTTCATAAAAATATAAAATTATATCGTATTTTGACAGTCTGCTTTCCCTTGTTTCTCCTGTCACCAACTTTCCCTCCAACTAATGTACTTCCAATCTCTAGTCTTCCATCTATTTACATGTGACATACACATGTGGGCACTAACATGCACACACAAACACACACACAAACACACAGATTTTTATGAGTCTGTAAAAATCTAGAATGCAAAAAAGCAGAGAAAGCATTATATTTGACTTCTTAAACAACATATCTGATCTATGTGTACTATTCCTAGGCCACATCTGCCGCTGCTGTCTTCTCATCTAATCTCCCAGAACCACACATCTCTAGACCCTCCACTTCCCCTTCTTCCTGCAGCTGCTATGCCTAACTGTTGCAAAGTTTGGAAGAAAATTAATGAACACATCATTTGAATTGGAAACTCTTATCCAAGTACTGTGATACCTCATTCTATAGTACACCACACTCATGGTGAGAATAATTTTGTATCATGAGAGTTGTGTTTGTTTTTCTGTCTTATAATCATTAACAGTGTTTGATATTTGTTGAGGGAAATACTTTGTACTTCAATAAAAACACTACCTTAATTAATCTCAAACATTTATTAACTTAAATTAGTTGAAAACATTTTGTTCTTGTTATTCACTTTTGAGTTAAGTATCACCATTTGTGAAACAGGCAGGTGGATTTTGATTTCACAAAATTCCACCTGTTTCTTCCTTAGCACTGGGATCAGTGGTATGGGCCACCACACCCAGCCTTAAGCACCAGTTTGAATCACAGTGTTGGAACAGGGACAGGAGGTTTTAGGTTAAAAAGCAGTTGTTGGAGAACTCCAGATATCTTCCATCAATCTTCATGTGAATAGGCCTTCTATAGTTTGCTTCCAGTGTAGACAGGATGAACACAGATGTGTCAGGTGTACTTGTTGAAAAGCAAAGTTTGTGTGGATGTGCTAGTTTGTTGCTTCTACACAGTGATTATCTTAGTAAAACACTTAAAGAAAGGAACATTCATTTTATCTCACTGTGTCAGTCCATGGTAGTTTGTCTTCATTGCTGTGGGTCAAAGGTGTCACTGGATATCATGGAGGAAGTGCATGGCAGGAGAGAGTGCTGCTCATGTCATGGTAGCAAAAAACCAGAGAGCAGAAGGGGCAAGGGATAAGCTCTGCCTCTGCCTCCTCCTCCTCCTCCTCCTCCTCCTTCTCTTCCTCCTCCTCCTCCTCCTCCTCCTCCTCCTCCTTCTCTTCCTCCTCCTCCTCCTCCTCCTCCTCCTCCTCCTTCTCTTCCTCCTCCTTCTCCTCCTCCTCCTCCTCTTCCTCCTCCTCCTCTTCTTCCTTCTCCTTCTCCTCCTTCTCCTCCTCCTTCTCCTATTCCTCCTCCTCCTTCTCCTCCTTCTCCTCCTCCTCCTCCTCCTTCTCCTCCCCCTCCTCCTCCTTCTCCTCCTTCTCCTCTTCCTCCTTCTCCTCCTCCTCCTCCTTCTCCTTCTCCTCCTTCTCCTTCTCCTTCTTCTCCTTCTTCTCCTTCTTCTCCTTCTTCTCCTTCTTCTCCTTCTTCTCCTTCTTCTCCTTCTTCTCCTTCTTCTCCTTCTTCTTCTTCTTCTTCTTCTTCTTCTTCTTCTTCTTCTTCTTCTTCTTCTTCTTCTTCTTCTTCTTCTTCTTCTTCTTCTCCTTCTTCTTCTTCTTCTTTCTTTTTCTTCTTCATTCTTCTCTCATATGTTACATGTCAACCATTTTCTTCTTGCAGTTCTTCCAGCATCCCTAACTACCCTCTCCTCAAGATTCATTGCTCATATGTTTTCCTTAAAACAGTCAACCAAACAACCAAAGATACAAACAAACGAACATAAAACTGAACATGCGTATAAACTGAATATAGGATAACAGATTGCCATTTTGTCCTATTGACAGTGTCTTTCATTTTATAGAAGCTTTTCAATTTTATGAGGTCCCATTTTTCCTTTGTTAATCTTAAAGCCATTGGTGTTGTGTTCAGGAAGTTTTCCCTGTGCCAAAGTGTTCGAGGCTATTCCCCACTTTCTGTTTTATTAGATTCAGCACATCAGGTTTTATGTGGAGTTTCTTGATCCACTTGTCCTTGAACTTTGTAAAAGGAAATAAGAATGGGTCAATTTTCATTCTTCTACATGCTGACCTCCAATTAAGCTTGCACCCTTTGTTGAATATGCTGTCTTCTTTTTCATTGGACAATTTTAGCTTCTTTGTCAAAGATCAAGTGACCATTGGTGTGTGGGTTCATTTATGGGTCTTCAATTCTATTTCGTTGATCTACTTGCCTGTTTCTGTACCAATACCATGCAGTTTTTTTTTTTTATCACTATTGCCCTGTAGTACAGTTTGAGGTTAGGGATGGTGATTCCCCTAGAAGTTCTTTATTGTTGAGAATAGTTTTTGCTATCCTAGGTTTTTTGTTATTCCAAATGAATTTGAGAATTGCTCTTTCTAAGTCTGTGAAGGATTGAGTTTGAATTTTGATGGGGATTTCATTGAATCTATAGACTCTTTTCAGTAAGATGGCCATTTTTACTATATTAATCCTGCCAATCCATGAGAATGGGAGATCTTTCCATCTTCTGAGGTCTTCTTTGATTTCTTTCTTCAGGGACTTGAAGTTCTTGTCATACAGATCTTTAGCTTACTTGGTTAGAGTCACACCAAAGTTATTCTATATTATTTGTGACTATTGTGAAGGGTCTCGTTTCCTCAATTTCTTTCTCAACCCGTTTTTTTCTTTGAGTAGAGGAAGCCTCCCAATTTGTTTGATTTAATTTTATATCCAGCCACTTTGCTGAAGTTGTTTATCAGGTTTAGGAGTTCTCTGGTGGAGCTTTTGGGGTCTCTTAAGTATATTATCATATCATGTGTAAATAATGATATCTTGACTTCTTCCCTTTCCATTTCTATCTTTTTTTATCTCTTTTTGTTGTATAATTGCTCTGGCTAGAACTTCAATACTATATTGAATAGGTGAATAGGTAGGGAGAGAGTGGGCAGCCTTCTCTGGTCCCCTTTTTAAATGGGATTTCCTTGAGTTTCTCTCCATTTAGTTTGATGTTGACTATTAGTTTGCTGTATATTGCTTTTGTTGTATTTAGGTATACACCTTGAGTTTCTGATCTTTCCAATACTTTTAATAGAATTGATGCTTTATGTTTTCAAAGGCTTTTCAGCATGTAGTCAGATGATCATATGTTTTTTTTTCCCTTGAGTTTGTTTATATATTGGATTACATTGATAGATTTCCATATATTGAAACATTCCTGCATTCCTGGGATAAAGCCTCCTTAATCACTGTGCATGACCATTTTGATGTATTCTTGGATGTAGTTTGTGAGAATTTTGTTGAGTAATTATGTATCAATATTCATCAAAGAAATTGGTCTGTAGTTCTTTCTTTGTTGGGTCTTTTAGAATTAAACACTAAAACCATCTGGCCCTGTGTTTGTTTGTTTGTTTGTATTTTTGTTTTTGGTTGGGAGACTTTTAATGATTGCTTCTATTTCTTTAGTGGTTATAGGACTGTTTAGATGGTTTATCTGATTGTGATTTATCTTTGGTACCTGGTATCTACCTAGAAGATTGTCCATTTCATCCAGATTTTTCAGTCTTTTGAATATAGGCATTTGTAGTAAGATCTGATGACTTTTTTCCAATTTTCTCAGTTTTTCTGTTATTCTCTTTTCATTTCTGATTTTGTTAATTTCGATATTGTCTTTGTGGCTTTTGGTTAGTCTTGCTAAGGGTTTATTTATCTTGCTGATTTTCTCAAAGAACAAGCTCCTGTTTTTGTTGATTCTTTGTATAGTTTCTTTTTGTTTGTACTTGGTTAAGTTAAGCCCTGAGTTTGATTATTTCCATCCATCTACTACTATTCGGTGTATTTGCTTCTTTTTTCTTCCAGAGCTTTCAGATGAGCTGTTAAGCTACTAGTGTATGGTCTCTCCAATTTCCTTATAGGGTCACCCAGAGCTATTATGAGTTTTCCTCTTAGCACTGCTTTCATTCTGTTCCATAAGTTTGAATATGTTGCGCCTTCATTCTCATTGAATTCTACAAAGTCTTAATTTCTTTCTTTATTTCTTCCTTGACCAAGTTGTCATTGAGTAGGGTGTTGTTCAGTTTCCACATTTAGGTGGGCTTTCCAATGTTTTTGTCATTATTGAAGACAAGTCTGAGTCTATGGTGATCTGTTAGGATGCATGGGATTATATCCATCTTATTGTACCTGTTGAAGCCTCTTTTGTGACCAAGTATATGGTCAGTTTTTGAGAAGGAATTATGAGGTGCTGAGAAGAAGGTATATTCTTTTGTTTTATGGTAAAATGTTGTGAAGATATCTGTTAAATCCATTTGATTTATAACTTCTTTAAGTTTTACTGTATGTCTGTTAATTTCTGTTTCCATGATGTATCCACTGGTGATAGTGGGATATTGAAATCTCCAACTATTATTGTGTGAGGTTCAGTGTGTACTTTGAGCTTTACCTAAGTTTGTTTTATGAATGTGGGTACCCTTGCATTTGGAGCATAGATGTACAGAATTGAGAGTTCTTCTTGGCAGATTTTTCCTTTGAGGAGTAGGAAGTAGCCTTCCTTATCTTTTTTGAGACTACAAAACACAGAACTATTTTTAAGAAAACTACAGAGTGGAAAAATGGAGCCTTTCCCCCCTATAAGTGGCTCAAAGCATGACACTGCTCAGAAGGTGACCCGTCCTCAGAGTTTGGACTACATAATGTTAAGTGCAAAAAATGAGTGACTGACTGCATTCTCAATGAGTGGAAGTTGAGCAGATTCCTAAAGGCCCTGCTACCTGGTTGCTCTGAGACCTAGTAGAAGCCATCATTTTATGTTATGTACAAGTCTTCTTTTGGCTAGACACTGTAGCACTAACTACCAAGGAAGATTGCAGGTCTGAGTACAACCAGGAAGCAACTGTTTGTAGCTAATTTTTCCCTGGGTGGTGTAGAGTCCCTTGGTCTTATGAACAGCCCCAGTCCTTCTATGGGAGCTATTGAAGATCCTGCCAATCGGCAGAACATCTCCAGAGCTAACTTTCAGGTAGATAAAAAGGTCTAATAGCCCCAAATGGTCACCTGACCACCTGACATCATTACTCCACATGCACAGAGGAAGAATAAGCAATGTGCATTGGTGAGGTTTATTTCAGCAATCAGTGAATGAACTTTCTTTTCTCAAAGGGAAGGAAGATGACAGAGTAGTCACCTCACCAATCATCAAGGGCAAACTATCTTATCTTCAGCATCTCATATTTTATCTAGATAGCTCTTTGCTGATAGGACCAAGAATCCTTTCTGCTGTAATCAGCTCTCATGCTTCTTGTCCCGCAGTGAATCAGCATCCAATTACTTATTCATACTTGAAGGGAACGTGGGCCTGTTAACTACCAGACAAGACTAGCATCTAGTGGGCTAATCAAGGATTCCAAAGCGCTACATCCAGTATTCTATGCATCATAAATGGAAACAGAAGTCTTCAGTGTAGAAATTACTGGTTAAATAATCTCTATGGAAAAGTAGTAAATACAAAAAAGTAATAAAACTCCCATGCCTGTAGTATAAAATATATTTTGCATAAGAACTTTCATATTATTTGTAACTTAGATGTCTCTTTGAACAGTATGCTAGCTAGCAAGAGGAAACTGAGCAGCCCTGCCCAGCACCTCAGCTTTTCCTGAGAGATGCAACATAGTAGTCAGGACCATCCCTACCAACAGCATCATGCCAAGATATCACCAAGATGGTCATTCTTCATAAGAAACAAAAGGGAAAGAAACTTATAACCCTCCACTAAAGATGTTCAAAGTTCAAGTCTAAAATATTCAAAATGTAAAATATGAAGCCTTTCCCTAAAGTCTCCTAGAAAAAGATCTCTATTTATTTGCATTACATACAATTTCTTTTTTTATTAAGACATATTTTTATTAGATATTTTATTTTCACTTCAGATACTATCCCCTTTCCTCATTCCTCCCTTAGAAAACCCCTATCCCATGCCCCCTTTTCCTTTTTGCACATATACATTTTTTAAAAAAATGTTAATCATAGGCTTTATAAGTTTAGTATTGCTCAATCAGAGGTGTAACCCACTACCCAACCTAGATATATCAACTATCTTTGACTGGTGGAGATACATGAACATCTGCCTCCCTGTCTCCCACCTCTTTCTCTCTTTCATCACCTAGCTTCTCCTCTCCTTCTTCTCCTCATCTTCTTACTCCTTCTCTTCCTTTCAGTACTCCTCCCACCTTAGCTCCTCCTACATATCACCCTTCCTGTTAAAACTTTTCTCTCAAAATATAATTAGAGCATAATTATGCCAATTTGTACCAGTGAGGTACAAGATAGTCCTCATACCCAGTCCAACATTTTGTTGACTAACCAGAACCTCTGTCATCTCTCCTAACTAAAACGCATAGTTCTGAACCTGGATTTTTCCTTGGCTTTAGGATGAATGTCAGCTGACGACTATCCACTCAAATCTTTTCTCTCAAGGTAAATAGCCAGAATTGGCTATGAGGCTGTAAGTTTTCAACCCCAGAAATCCAGAATGACTGAGTTAACTATAATTGTGGGAAGCACAAAGCATAGCTTCTAAAACTTAGCCAATTTATAGAGACCTCTGAACACCTGGACACTCCCTCCACTACATAATGTTGAAGCATCTGTTCTTCAGCCTTCTGGCCCAGGATCATCTGACAGACCTTAGTGCTGCAGAATTATTAAGGGCTGATTACTCTGTCTAGGCAGATATAATCAGTCGACTATTCTGCAAGTGTGTCCTTTTCTGGACAGTAATTTGTCTGCAGATGGAAAGAGGCAATTCTTGTCTAGTGGCTGTCTCATCACAACTGGAGTAACTCCAAAGATGCTCAATTTCTTCTTAGAATTCAATATAGGAAGCTGTCCGGAGCAGACAGGTCTCTAATCAAAATGAACATTAATACAGAAATGTTTGTCATGTCAATCCTAAGGATTTCTGATGTTTTGAAAACCAACTATCCATGTAAGGTAATCTGGACTGTTGCCTGTTAACTCCACTCAGCTATTTCTAAATAAAACATAGAAAACACCCTAACAATAAACTCCAACCCATGAATTTGCTGTAGTCCCTTAACTCACAGGCTGACCATCTCAAATCAGTTAAAAAAGTTAAGGAAGGACTGGGTCTAAGCCTTGTATTCCTAAGTGTGTTATACTGGTACAATGCCTATGAGGGTAACAATATTCATCTCACTCTTATATCAATAAGAAGCTCATACCAATGAAAACCTTAAAATTTGTAATCAAAGTAAATTGGTGCCATTTAAGAATTTATATCTTCATCTTGATACTAACTAAACAGATTTCTACTAATAGGTTATGGCTATGCAATAAACCCTAGCTAATCCTCTCTATTCAGACAAAACCACTACTTTTCCCTAGAAAGACAGCCCAACATTTACCACCTTAGTCCCCAAGCCCAGGGAATAGGGGCACTGACTCTTCATTAGCTTCTTCAAGCTGACTATGGGCGTTGAGATATTAGAAGAGTAGTGGGGGGAAGAGCAAATTGATAAGCCTCTGATGCTATGTCTTCACTGCCTCCAGATGGAATTCCCAGACCTCAGAGGTTTGAGCAGGTCTGCCCAGATTGCTTGTTGAGTAGATACACCAAGGCTGATCATTCTGCAATATACAATTCTCAAAACAAATTTTAGCATCAAAATAGTTTTTTTTTTAAAGAGCGCTGACATTTTATTAAGGATGTTGGTTCTAACCGCTTTTCCCTTTTTCCCCCTCTTTTATTGGATATTATATTTACATTTCAAGTTTTATCTCCTTACCGTATTACCCCCACCTCCCAGGAACCCCTTATCCCTTCCCCTCTCCTCCTGCTTCTATGAGGGTGTTTACCCACCTACCCCCCCAATCCCCCTCCCCATCCTCAGATTACCCCCCCTCCACTCAGTGCTCAGCCTTTAAGGTACCATTGACCTAGTCTCCCACCTATGCCCAACAAGGCCATCCTCCCCTACATGTACAGCTGGAGTCATGTGGCTCTCCATATGTGCTCCTAGGCTGGTGGTTTAGACCCTGGGGAGCTCTGGCTGGTTGGTATTGTTGCTTTCTTCATGAGGCCACCAACCCTTTAGACTCCTTCAGTTTACTCTCTAACTTCTCCATTGGGAACCTTTGATCAGATTAATGGTTAGCTGTGAGTATCTGCCTCTGGGTATGTCAGACTCTGGGGGACCCCTGATGAGACAGCCTTATCAGGCTGCTGTCAGCTTTCCCTTCCTGACATCCATATCGGCGTCTATTTTTGGTGACTGCACATGGAATGAATACCCAGGTGAAATGGTCTCCATATAACCTCTCCTTCAGATTCTGTCCCACACTTTGTCTCCATATTTGCTCCCTTGAGTATTTAGTAACTCCTTCTAAGAAATACCTAGGCATCCTCACTTGTTCTTTCTTCTTCATGAGCTTCATGTTGTCTGGTAGTTGAATCTTTGTTGTTTCAAAGTTTTGGGCTAATCTCCGCTTATCAGTGAGTAAATACCATGTGTGTTCTTTTGTGATTGGGGTACCTCACTCAGGATGGTATTTTCTAGTTCCATCCATTTACCTAAGAATTTCTCAAACTCATTATTTTTAATAGCTGCGTAATATTCCATTGTGTAAATGTGGCCCCCGGATTCCGCCTGAGACATTCTGGAGCCTCCACGAATCCCACAGCCAGCATTAGGTAGGAAGACCCACATACTGCCCTAAGCCCATAGCTGGGTGCTGTGAGCTCTCAGATTTCAGCAGATATCCCCCCTCCCTGCCCCTGCGGAGTAGCACTCCCCTTCTGGCCCTCTCCTGGATCTGAGGCCTGGACCAGACCTCTGCCAGGTCTGCTGTTGTGTGGACCCCAGATTCCACCTGAGACATACTGGAAGGTCCACTCAACCCAGAGCCACAGAGGAACAACTGAACTCGGAGCATCAGACAACATATCCTGAGATATCCTAGAGGAGACACTGCACCCAGAACAGCAGACACCTAGCTGGACAGCTGGACCTTGGAGGCACCAAATCCTGAGGCATCCTAGAGGTACCACTGTAATCAGTACAGCTGGAAAAGATCACAGAGATATCTGGACCCCTAGGAGATCAGACACAAGCAAGATAACTGGAAAGGCAGCCTTCAACCAGAGACAGCAAGTACAGGCAGCACTAGAGTTAGCCAGATGGCAAAAGACAAGGGCAGGAACACAAGCAACAGAAACCAAAGTTACATGACATCATCAGAACCCAGTTCCCCCATCATAGCAAGCCCTGAACACCCCATCACACCAGAAAAGCAGGATTCAGAATTAAAATCACTTCTCATGATGATGATAGAGGGCTTTAAGAAAGACATAAATAACACTCTCAAAGAACAGATAGAAACCCTTAAAGAGGAAACACAAAAATCCCTTAAGGAATTGCAAGAAAATGCGACCAAATGGGAAATGAAATTAAACAAAACCATGCAGGATCTAAAAATGGAAGTAGAAACAATAAAGAAATTACATACAATTTCTAAAGGCCTCATCACACAGTCCTAATGGACACCCCTCTACTCACTCTCAAGAGAACTCAAAAGATCTGGTCTCTTTTTATGGGACACAGAAGTTGAGTTACACACTCAAGTTTCATCTGACAAAGAACTGAGAAATTGTTTTAACTGAAAGAAATAGTTGAGCAAGAAATGACAAACTAAAACTGAACGAAAAGCCTATGGTTATTAAAGCAGGAAAGTAATGGACAGGATGTGTGTACCTTCTTAAAAGTGGAAAGGTGGCATCTGCCATGTTGTCACACCAAGAACCTAAGGGAATTAGAGCAAGTTCCTGACAGGTGCTGACATGTTCAAATGTCTTATCCTGTTTCTGAACTTCAATGTCAACCAAAGTATAGGTATGACTAAACATAAACAGTAATACCCTCCTTCCTTAATTTGTAATGTGTTGGGGGAGGAATTCTGTGTTCTCAAAATGAAATACAAATACTGGATGTAACAGATGAAATACATTTTGATGCAATCAAAAATCTAACAGATAACCCAAGGAGGAGATTCCAAGGAATTTGCTTAGTTTTTCAAAGGAACAAGGAAGGCTGTGTGTCCCGCTAAACTTGGATGGATGGAAAGGCCAAGTAGTGCACCCCTTGCATGTGGCTCAGTGCCGCTTCCTGGTTCTCTTCCCCTCTTTTGTGGTTTTCTTTGTCTAAAGTCTCTAAACTGGTCTGTGGTATCTTGTGTGCTGGCTGATGTCTTTTGTTTGGCAAATGGGAATTGCAACCATCAGAGACGACTCATCTACTTCTCTACTTCGATGGTAAATCAAATGCAATCCTTTTTGATAGTCAAAATTCTCAGCTGTCTGGATTCTCCTCCTCAGGACTTTGGCCCAAGAGGAGCACTATAGAGGCACCTAGACAGGGCTCCTACAGAAATGGTGGGGGCACACCAGGTCACACAGCCTGGGCCTAGGACTCCTGGCCCTGGGCCACCTCCTGGCCTGTTTTCCTGAGATTGCCTTTCACCTTCACAAACTCTGGGGCATTTTCTTGCTCTTTTTGTAATTTCTGCTTCTCAAGTTCAAGCTGCTCCAGATTCTGCTGTCACTTTAATAGTTCTATTTCCAGATCAGATTTTTTCTTCTGAGCTTTTTCCTCCTTCTGCTTTATCACATGGTCTTGTCTTCTCTTCTTCATCACCTTCTGCAGTTCTGGTTTATTCTGAAGGGCAAGACTCCTTTTTTTAATTCATAAGAAAGCTCTCTGTGGAGGTCGTGATGATTTTGGGATATTTTTACAGGATTGATTAGCTTCTGGGGCCTACTTAGCTCAGGATTGTCATCTTCTGTGTAGTCTGGATCAGCCATAATGTTTCTTGGAACGAGACTGGAGTCCCTGGGGTCAAATTCCTCAAGTGGGCTGTCTGATAGCATCCTCTGTTCCAGCTCAGGGCACTGGCACTCTTGATGAGACTCTTCTTTCTTTGAGTGCTACAGACAAGCAAACATCAGCCTCCATGTCCACTTCTTTTTCTCTGTCTCTCCTAGCTCCTCCTCTTCCTTCTCCCAGTATATGTCTTTTTATTGGGGAATGGAGTTCATTGGTGTTAAGAGACATTAAGGAATAGTGATTGTTGCTTTCTGGTATTTTTTTGTCATTAGAGGTGGAATTATGTGTGGCTATCTTCTTTTGGATTTGTTGAAAGAAGATTACTTTCTTGTTTTTTCTAGGGTAAAGTTTCCCTACTTGTGTTGGAGGTTTCCCTTTATTATCTTTTGTAGGCCTGGATTTCTGTGAAGATTTGTGTAAATTTGGTTTTGTCATGGAATTTTTTCATTTCTCCATCTATGGTAATGGAGAGTTTTGCTGTGTATAGTAGCCTGTGCTGGCATTTGTGCTCTCTTAGGGTCTGTATGACATCTGCTCAGGATCTTCTAGTTTTCATAGTCTCTATTGAGAAGTCTGTTATAAGTTTGATAGGATTGCTTTTTTATTTTACTTGACCTTTTATCCTTACTGTTTTTAGAATACTTTCTTTGTTTTGTGTATTTGGTGTTTTGATTATTATGTGATGAGAATAATTTCTTTTCTCATTCAGTCTATTTTCAGTTCTGTAGGCTTTTTGTATGTTTATAGGCATCTCTTTCTTTATGTTAGGGAAATTTTCTTCTATAATTTTATTGAAGATTTTTACTGGCCTTTTAAGTTGGGAGTCTTTGGTCTCTTCTACACCTATTATTCTTAGGTTTGATCTTTTTATTGTGTCTTGGTTTTCCTGGATGTTTGAGGTTGTAAGCTTTTTGCATTTTTCATTTTATTTGAATGTCGTGTCAATGTTGTCTCTGGTATCTTCTGCACTTGAGATCCTCTCTTCTATCTCTTGTATTCTGTTTGTGATGCTTGTGTCTATGATTCCTGATCTCTCTCCTAGATTTTCTATCTACAGGTTTGTCTCCTTTTGTAATTTTTTTATTGATTCTATTTCCATTTTTAGATCCTGAATGATTTTGTTCAATTTCTTCATCTGTTTGTTTTTGTTTTCCTGTAATTCTTTAATGGATTTTTGTGTTTCCATTTTAAGATCTTCTACCTGTTTACCTGTGTTCTCCTGTACTTCTTCATGGGAGCTATTTATGCCCTACTTAAGGTCCTCTATCATCATCATGAGATGTGATTTTAAATCAGAGTCTTGCTTTTCTGGTGTGTTGGAGAATCCAGTGCTCATTTTATAGGAAGAACAGTGGTCTGATGATATAAACTAGCCTTGGTTTCTGTTGCTTATGCTCTTTTCCTTGCCTCTTACCATCTGGATATCTCTGGTGTTAGCTGGTCTTGGTGTCTCTGATTCTGGCTTGTCTCTCCTGCAAACCAGTGTGTCAGTACTGTGGGAATCCACTTCTCTCTGGGAGGAATTTGGGTATGGAGACCTGTGTCACAATGTTAGCTCTGGGGCTCAGATGGATACCTGAAAGATCTTTTCCCTTGTTTTTTTTGGTTCCTGTGTCCTGATCATTCTGGACTAGTCACTCTTGGGTCAGGAATTTGAGCAGAAGTGGTTGGTGTTACCTGTGCTCACACGTGTGCCTGCACTCGTGGGATACTAGCCCTTTCCCAGTGGTATATGGGTATGGTGTGCTGTGGCACAGGATCAGGTCCAGGTGCTGTGGCACAGGATCAGCTATGGGCACAGACATAGCATTTTTTATCACTATTGCTCTATAGTGTAGCTTGAGGCAAGAAATGATGATTTCCCCAGATGTTCTTTTAGTTTTTGCTATCCTGGGGTTTTTGTTATTCCAAATGAATTTGAGAATTGGTCTTTCTAACTCTATGAAGAATTTAGTTGAAATTTTGATGTGGATTGCATTGAATTTGTAGATTGCTTTTGAGAAGATGGCCATTTTTACTATATTAATCCTGCCAATCCACGGGCATGGGAGATCTTTCTACCTTCTGAGGTCTTCTTTGATTTCTTCCTTAAGGGATTTGAAGTTCTTTTCATATAGTTCTTTCACTTGCTTGGTTAGAATCACACCAATATATTTCATATTACTTGTGGCTATTGTGAAGGGGTGATTTCTAATTTCTCTCTCAGCCCTTTTATTTTTTGAGTAGATGATGGCTACTGATTTGATAGAGTTAATTTTATATCCACCCACTTTGCTGAAGTTGTTTATCATCTGTAGGAGCTCTTTGGTAGAAATTTTTGGGCATCTTATATATACTATCACATCATCTGCAAATAGTGATATCTTGACTTCCTCCCTCCTAATTTGGACCCCTTTGATCTCCTTTTGTTGTCTATTTGCTCTGGCTAGAACTTCTAGAACTATATTGAATAGGTTTGTCTTGTCCATGATTTTAATGAGTTTGATTTGATTTTTTTCTTCATTTAGTTTGGTGTTGTGTAGTGAGCCGCTGTTATCAGTGGGTATACATTTGCTTTTTCCAAGATGGCGCTGGCCTCGTGTTTTCCCAGCAGTAAACAATTATTCTGCGCAGCTGCTAGGCAGAAAGAGCGCCAAGTCACTGGCCTGTCCCGAGGCATAATATTGGGGTTGTGAGCGAACAGCTAATCAGAAGTGAATACGTCACTCTAGGGTGTATTAAACCTAGGCCACTTCCGGCTTCTTCTGTCTTTCCGCTTTACCGTGTGGAGTAGTAAAAAGTCCTCATGGCAGTATACCCGATTACCGCCTCCTGTCCTTATTCGTGGGCGAAAAGGGATTTGGGGGGCGCTCGTTACAGTGTTGGCTATTGGTTTTATTATTTTTGTCACGAAGCTTGAATTCCTGATCTCTCCAGTGCTTTTAGTATGACTGGGTGTTATATTTTGCCAAAGGCTTTCCCAGCATCTACTGAGATAATCATATAGTTTTTTTTTTCCTTTGAGTATGTTTATATAGTGAATTACATTGATTTCTGTACTTTGAAATACATTTCCCCTGTATTCCTGGGATGAAGCTGACTTGATCATGATGGATGATCTTTTTGATGTGTTTTTGGATTCAGTTTATGAGAAATTTATTGAGTATTTTTGCATCTATATTCACAAAAATTAGTCTGTAGTTCTTTTTCTTTGTTGTGTCTTTTTGTGCTATAGGTATCAGTATAACTGTGTCTTCATAGAAAGAATTGGATAGTGTTCCTTCTGTTTCTATTTTGTGAAACCGTTTGAGAAGTGCTGGAATTAGAATTTTGAATGTCTGATAGACCTTCTTCTCTAAAACCATCTGGCCCTGGCCTTTTTAGGCTGGGAAACTTCTAATGTTTGCTTCTATTGCCTTTTGGTTTATGGGGATGTTTAGATGGTTTATTTGGTCCTGATTTAACTTTGGTACCTGGTATTTGTCTAGAAAGCTGACCATTTCATCATGACTTTCTACTTTTTTTGAATATAGTTTTTTGAAATAGGATTATATGATATTTTTGAATTTCCTTGGTTTTTGTTGTTATGTCTTCCTGTTCATTTCTGTTTTTTTTTTATATGGATACTGTCTCTGTGTCCTCTGGTTTGTCCGGATAAGGGTTTATCTATTTTGTTTGTTTTTCCCAAAGAACCAGCTTCTAGTTTTGTAGATTCTTTGTATAGTTCTGTATGTTTATAGTAGGTTGATTTCAGCCCTGAGTTTGAGGATTTCCTGATGTCTACTACTCTTGAATGTATTTGCTTCTTTTTGTTCTAGAGTTCTCAGTTGTGCTGTCAAACTGCAGTAAGCTCTCTCCAGTTTCTTTTTGGAGGCACCCAGACTTATGAGTTTTTCTCTTAGCACTGTTTTCATTGTGTCCCATAAGTTTGGATATTTTGTGCCTTCATTTTTATTGAATTCTAAAAAGTCTTTATTTTTTTATTTTTTCCTGACCAAGTTATCATTGAGTAGGTAGTTATTCAGCTTCTATGTGTATGAGAGCTCTATGTTGTTTTTGTTGCTATTGAAGACAAGTCTTAGTTCATGTTGGTCTGATAGAATACATAATTCAATGTTCTTGTGCCTGTTGAGGTTTGTTTTATGTTTGAGTGTATGGTCAATATTTGAGAAGTTACCATGATGTGCTGATAAGAAGGTATATTTTTTTGGTTTAGGTTGAAATGTTTTATAGATATCTGTTAAGTCTATTTGTTCCATAACTTCTGTTAGTTTCAATGTGTCTCTGTTTAATTTGTGTTTTCATGATCTGTCCATTGCTGAGAGTGGAGTCTTGAAATCTCCAAGTATTATTGTGTGAGGTTCAATGTGTGCCTTGAGTTTCAGTAACTTTTCTTTTACAAATGTAGGTGCACTTGCATTTGGGGCATAGATGTCAGAATTGAGAGTTCATCATGGTGAATTTTTCCTTTAATGGGTATGAAGTTTTCTTCCTTTTTTTTTTTGATGACTTTTGGTTGAAAGTCTATTTTGTTGGATATTAGAATGGCTATTCCAGCTTGTTTCTTGGGACCCTTTGCTTGGAAAAAAATTCCATCCTTTGACATTGAGGTAATATCTGTCTTTGTCTGTGAGGTGTATTTCCGGTATGCATCCAAATACTGGATCCTGTTTATGTATGCAGTCTGTTAGTATATTTATTTTTATTGGGGAATGGAGAGAATTGATGTTGAGAGGTATTAAGGATCAGTGATTGTTGCTTCCTGTTATTTTTGTTGTTAGAGGTGGAATTATGTTTGTGTGTTTCTCTTCTTTTTTGTTTGTTGTGAAAAGATTAATTTCTTGCTTTCTAAGCATAACACAAAGTTTCAATATCCAGAAAATATGAAGTTGATCAATTTCACTATTTTTCCATATGAAGAAGAAAAACATACCCCAAATGGAAAAAAATTTAAAAGGTAAAATCTTTGAAAAGATAGGCTTGGGATTCAAACCACAGGCATAAATTAGTCTTTTTAATACCTCTAAAGCTCACTAGCATTCGAGAGATCTAGTAAATAATAAACCATCTCATCAAAATTCTACTAACAAAAGGTCAGGCAGATTAATATTAAAAAAGTCATATATTTTTTTTTTTTACCAATAGAGCCCCTGGGCAACCAACCTTAGTATGTAAACAGAAGTTCTCCCAGTACTAGATCCCAAAGTGTTGCAGATCTACCTATCAGCTCTGAAAGCCCACAGAATTCACTTGACAGGTGTAAGACCTTTGTGACTAAACTTAAGATATAGCCAGAGGCTACCTGAAGTGCATGTTCATTGTAGAACAAATTTTAAAGGCTGAGAGGAACAGAGAAGTATCTGAGCTAGATAGACATATATCCAACTAGCAAACATAGCCACTGAATAATTGACTCCTCCTTCACACAGGTGAAAAGAATGAGTGGAAGGGAGTCAGAGTGAGACAAAGTTACCAACCAATGATCTCTTGTCACTTGGAAATATAAAGCACAAAGAAGGAAATACCTTATCTAAAAAGTACCAACAAATCAACAGAAAAAGAGCAACGGCATAATACAAAACTGAGAAGAAAAGATGAGCAGACTCATGGAGGAGATTCATAAACACACACATAATGAGTAAGTACATACACATGAAAAATTCAAAAAAGAGTCTCATTACATAAAAATCTAAATTTATGCCACAATGAAATATCATCACTGAACAGACTGGCAAGGGTTGAAAATGTTACCATACTGTTGGTGCAGATGTGGGCAGTTAGCATTTTTATGCACTACTGGGTAGACACCCAAAATTTTATGGAGGACAGTGAGGCAACAGATATCAAGACTCCAAGGGCAATGTCTCTAGACCCAACATGTCACTTCTAACTATAGCCTATATATTAGTATCCGTGGTATGTAGTGCAACATTGCTCTTCTAAAATCAAAAGACTAACACTGACCCAAAGGGACATCAGCTGAGAGTGAACTAAATTAATACATGGTACAGGATGGCAATAAAAGAAGAAAGAGAGGGGGGAGAGAGAGAGAAGAAGGAAGAAAGGAAGGAAGGAAGGAAGGAAGGAAGGAAGGAAGGAAGGAAGGAGAGAGAGGGGGTAAAAGAGAGGAGAGAGAGAAAGAAAATACAAAGAACCAATAAATGAGCAGAGACCCACAGCCTGACATTATGAAGAGAAAGACACTAAATAGAAGATCTTCATAATGTCCCTCCCCTTAAAGATTGGAGGGAAGAAGGAGGAAAGATTGCAGGAATCAGAGCGGATAAAGGACACCAGGAGAACATTGCCCAATGAATCAACTGAGAGGGCTCATATGGGCTCACAGAAACTGAAACAGCAAGCATGGGGCTTGCATGGGTCTATACAAGGTCCCCTGTCTGTATGCTATGGCTGTTAGCTTGGTGGTTTTGTGGGACTCCTAACTGTGGGAATAGGTGTGTCTCTGACTCCTTTGCCTGCTCTTTGAGACTCCTTTCCTCCTGTTGGGTTGCCTTGCCTAGCATTGATATGAGGGTTTTGGACTTGATTTATTGTATTTTGTTAAGTTGTGTTTGGCTGTTGTCTATTGGAGGCCTGCTCCTTTCTGAAGAGAAAGGGAGGCAGGATGGTGGATCTGGGGGCTAGGGAAAGGGAAGGGGAAGAGTTGGGAGAAGTGAAGGGAGGGGAAACTGGGGTCAAAATTTATTGTATGAGAGAAGAATGTATTTTCAATAATAATAATAATAATAATAATAATAATAATAAAATAATAATAATAATAATAATAATAATAATAATAATAATAATAAAAGCATGTACAGTAAAAACTACAGAGCTGTTAATATATTTAAGCAGTTTTGTGTGTCCAAATATGGAATGATCCTCAAGATGTGCAATATAAAATATAAGACAAAATTTTCATATACAATGCTAGCAAAATCATGAAGAAATAGATTATACCTTGAGAAATTTATAGGCTTCTTTCATAGACTCATATAACACATTGCCCTTGGAGTAAGAAACTGGGAAAACGGGTATGGGATATAAGTGGATGTAGTGGTTTGAATATGCTTGGCCCAAAAGACGTGGCATTATTGGGAGGTGTGGCCTTGTTGGAATAGGTGTGGCCTTGTTGGAGGAAATGTGTTACTATGTAGGTGGTCTTTGAGATCTCCCAGTGCTCAAGCTCCACCTAGTTGGAAGAGACACTCCTGGATTCCTGCAGAAAACAGTCTCCTCCTGACTGCCTTTAGATCAAGATGTAGAACTCTCAGTTCCTTCTCTGAAGGCTGCTATGCTTCTGGACATGAAGATAATGGACTGAACCTTTGAAACTGTAAGCCAGGCCCAATTAAATGTTGTCATTTATAAGAAAAAAAGATTAATCTGAGTCTTTCTAACCACTGTCTGACACTTTTGCCCATATCATGTATCAATAGGAAAACCACATGTTACTGACAATAGAGCTTTGAGATCTGAAGTATAAGTTTAAAGTTCAAATAATAGTAAGTTTGCTATTTGTATTTTGGTCACAATCCCAGGAATAAAGGAAGCTTGGAACTTTGGGGGGAAAAAGATAAAAATAATTTTTAAATTTTGTTTTAATTTGTTTTAATCATCAAAATGAAGGTGGTTATACCTTTGGTTGTACTAATGTTGTTACTAAGCCTTTGGGAGAAAGTTCAAAGTAGAGCAGGTCCTAATAATATGCAAATCTCCTGGTGGGTAAGGTAGAAAGAGGTAGACAAAGGTAGGAAGCTCCTCGGGTGGGCCAAGTGATACAAAATCATTTTTATTTGAGGAAAGAGCATTGGACATAAAATTCATGTTTCCTGAAGTAGTTTCCAGAATCCTGTGGTGAATGTCTGAGACCTGTGTGGGATATACAGTTCATACAGGGCTGCTACCTTATGACAGTACCAGAAGACCAAGGTTACAGGTGTGTGTGTGTGTGTGTGTGTGTGTGTGTGTGTGTGTGTACATGTGTTTAAGGCATGGCTGACCATCAGTCTGTAATAAAAATAGGTAAGTCTCTTCAGCCATAGGGGTTTACCATGAGTTTGTGGAGAAAAACCAATAGCTAGGAGTATTGTTTGTAGGTTACAATGGGGACCACATGAACCAACAACTCATTTAGATGTCACCCTTTTCTGACACTGGAGATTTCACATAATGGTGAAAAATGTCTAGTGGAGGTTTTGAATTTTGTTATTTGGGGATTCCATTTAGATTTTTTCGTGTATGTATATATACTTATTTTATATGTATATATGTTTCTTTCATACATGTATATATGTGTATATGTGTATATATGCATATGTAATATGTATAGAGAAAGATACGTTGAGTTGGTGTCTAAATAGAGCCTTTACACCTATATGTTAAACTAGAACCTTTACATATATGTGTATATATGTGTGTATGCATATACACATATGTATACATTTATGCATATACATACATATATGCATATATGTCATACATACATAGAAAAATTGAGTTGGTGTCTAACTAAAACCTTTACTCCTATTGACTAGTATTCATGGTACTGAACGATACTTTGCATTCTACCAGGGGGGCATCTACCAATGTAGCTATAAACCCTATGGCTTGAATGTTTGTGAGACTAATCATTTTCAATCTATGGATTTATGATCCATACCATGAGATCCAACGATACTTGACATTGCTCTGGTAGCCAAAACCCCAAGCTCAGATAGACTATGGAACAAGGGGAAAGTATTGTATCACCAGATATAATATAGTATCCCCAGATACTATTGTTCTGCTGATAGAACATAGCAATTAAAGGACTCGACATTCTGCATTGTCTTGCTCAGCCATCATTAGAGGAGCTTCTTCCTGCAGTGGATGGGAAAAATACAGAGACTCACAAGTGAACAAGGTACAGAGAATGAGAGACCTTGGAACACTCACTCTGAAAAGGAATGTCTTCATCAAACTCCCTCCTGCGAACTCAGGAATCTTTGAGGAAGAGGAGATGGAATGATTGTGAAAGCCTGAGGGGATGGATGACAGAAAGGAAACAGTGTTCCAGACACAACAGTAATGATGCACATACAAACTGCAGAGATTGTGGTAGCCAGTACAGGTCCAGCACAGGTCTAAGCTAAATAGAGTCCTTGTGGTACCAGTAGGAAATGGACATGAGCTCTTCTCCCAACTAAGAAACTATTGCCAAGCAGCAACCACTCCCAAATCAAAAATTAATTTTCTTTAATGGAATCCCACTGCAGTTATAAACACCACTGAGGAGAAGGCCTTATGCCCAGCAGTAGATGTTTAATACAAAATGAACCAAATGGTATTTTTGTTGATTTTTTGGGCTCATATTACTTTGTTTTGGCATTTATTACATTACTGTTGTTTGTTTATATATTATGGTTTCTGGTTTTGTGTTTTATGTTTATTGTGTGTATGCTTTTGTCTTACACACACACACACACACACACACACACACACACACATACACATACACAGACACAGACACACACACCAGTCTTTTTTTTTCTAAAAAGAAAGAGAAAGAAAGCATGGAAATGGATGGTTGGGAGGGTGGGAAGGATGTGAGCGGAGCTGAAGAAGGGACACTCTGATCAAAAAATAGCATATGAACAATTTATATTCACTTAGAAGACATTAGTTTCACATTCATGAGATATTTATGCTTAACATATAAATATATGTTTATATACTATATATGTGTCCATATCATATGTATAATCAAGCATTCTTTTGAAGATGTAAATTTTTTATGTATGTCTTTGTGTATATCTCTTTGTGTGTATGCCATATGAGTGTGTGTTAGTTACTCCATGGGACATAAGAGGGCACTGGTCCTTTGGAACTGGAGTTAGTAACAATGGTGAGGCTCCAGATATGGGAGCTGAGAAATAAGATGGAGTCCTCTGCAAGAGCAGAAGGTGCTAGTAATTGCTGAGCCATATAATCATATATTTTAAAAAGCACTAATTCAGAATGGACTAGTTTTATTGGTTTATTTTTAAATATGGAACTTTTTTTGTATCACAGGCTAGGTTAAAAGTAGCTTTGTAGCCCATGCTGCTCTGAACCAATAGAAATTTCCATGTGTCAGCATCTTAAATGATCAAATTTCAAGTGTACCCTACCTTGTATATCTTATCAAAATTAATATTATGTTAATATTTTATCTGAATTGTAGATAATCTTCCAATGTCTACTATTTCTTGTCACTGATATCGGGTAGCTACAGCCATTCATCCAGAGAGTAAAAGATATGTAATTCAATAGCAAAGCCAAGTTCAGCCTTATATTTTTTCAGTATATTTTGCATCTCAGTCTCACTTTCCCTAAACCTCTAGGCATAGTGGATGCATGGAAGAGGCTTCTGTGTCCCAGGAGCTCAAAATAATCTATTCAGATTTCCTGACTCCAAAGCTGGAAAGAAATTCATCTCTGTTATTTTGAGTCACCTGGTTTGTAGTGCATTTTGAACCTCAGCCCAAGAAATCAAATGCACTGGGACATTGTGGAAAACAGATTTGTGGGAAAAGTAGTAACTAAGGCTGTCAGGTATTTTTTTTGATTATATATAAAAGAACATGAAAATTTTACCTGCTCAGTTCCTATGCTCTCCCATTGCAATGTAACGGGCTCCCCCCTTACTTTGAGAAGCCAATGCTTAACTGCAAGAGTCTGCATTTTTGAGACCCCTGTCTCCCTGTGTCTAATCTGAATGAGCAGCAATAAATGGCATGAGAGCACAGTCTGAGCTCCCTGCAGGTGTCACAAAGTGAAATATAAAGGTTAGTGAGGATTGAGATCACATGATAACTTGTTAGACACTGATGAGGGTTGTTGCTCATCTGTTATTTTCTTCAGTTTGAAATTGGGAAATATTTTGTTCATTAATTAATTAATTCAAGTTACATTCCAACACATACCTCTTTCCTCCCTGAGTCCACCTTACACAACTTCTTTGCCCATATCCTCCTCCCTTTTTTCTCTGAGAAAGGGGAGGCCCCCCAAACTCCCTGGATACCACTATGGCATATCACGTCACTGCAAGACAAGGCACAACCTCTCCTACTGAGGCTAGACAAGGCAGCCTAATTAGGAGAACAGGGTCCACAGTCAGGTAACAGAGTCATGGAAAGTTCTTGCTCCAGTTATTGGGGGATTCACATCAATACCAAGCTTCATATCTGCTACATATGTGCAGGGGGTGGGCAGGAAGGGACTAGGTACAGTCCCTGAATTCTGTTTGGTTGTCTGTTCACTCTCTGGGAGTCCACCAAGGGCCCATGTTATTTGATTCTGTTGGTCTTCTTAGGAAGTCTCCACCCTCTCTGGGTTCCTCAATATTCTCCTAACTCTTTCACAAGGCTCTTTGAATTTTTCTGATGTTTGGTCTCTACATCTGTTTTGGCCAGCTGCTGGGTGGAGCCTCTCAGAGGACAGTTATGCTAGGCTTCCCTCCACCCCTTGTTCTCCTTCCCATTTTCTGCCTGCTGGGTCCTCTAACATGCCCAGCAGCTGTGAGGTCTGACCTTTCCCTGCTGTGCTCCATCTTCAGGTATATACAGCCAACTGCAACCCTGGAGGCCTGCAGCTACCAGGGACCAATAGATGAGATTCCTAACCCCAATTGCCTGCCTGTAGGCCCCTCAAGGAAAACCCAGCAGGGAGTTCCTCCTCTCCTGTCTCTACTTGTTGTCCCAAGGCACAGCTCTGCCGGCTTCCCTGGAGTCCTGATGCTACCCAGGACCTGGCCTCTCCTCCAGCAAGCCCAGCAGCTGTGAGATTTTCCCTATCCTGTGTTTCATTTTATGTTCCACACCTCGACCAGCAATCCTGGATGTCTGCAGCCTTCAGGGACTACCAGCTTTGCTTCTGTCCCTGGAGGCCTGCTGCAACCTGGATCATCCAGAGGCCTGAAGCCATTAGTGACTATCAGCTCTCCCTGTATTCCTAGAAACTTGCTGCCACTTAGGACAAAGAGCTCTACCTGCAGTCTCAGTGGCCTGCTGCCATCAGGAGACTCCAAGCTTTACCTGTATCACTGGATTCCTGCTGCCCTCAGGAACTACCAGGCCTGCCAACACCAGAGATTGAGAGCTTTATTAACCCACAATCCATCTCTCTGGTATGTCAGTAGTTTATAAATGAGATCTGAACATGCTTATCACAAATCATTTAATGTATTATACTTGAAAAGTTTCTTTGTAAAATGACATAGTTAATGCAAAATAGAAGAAAAAATGCATATTAATTAAATGTACATAATCAATATATTCTGATTTAATTTTAGTACATTAATATCAGACAAATACTTCACTTTGTATATCAATAACATGAATTGTCTTGTATCAAATTGACACTATATACCCATTACTATCCTTTTTAGGACTTTTTTTTACTGTTTCTTTCTTGTATTCTTGTGATTTTTCTGAGCATATTTTATCAGGTTTTCTAGAATGATCAATTTGAGATAGCTCTTCTAAAGTTTCGAAAAAGTCAACTGATTTAAATATGTCTTGTATTTTAACCCAAACCTACTAGATTCCATAATGGATTTCTGTTGGTGATGAGTAGCCAATCACTTTCAGTGTTTTTTAATGCTTTCTTTGATAGCATTTTTGCCACCAGGCACTCACACACACACGGTCCAGGCATTTGTTCTTCATTTTCTGTCTGCTTTGCATGGTTTCCTCCAGCTTAGCACAGCCCAGCTGTTAAGAATTTATAAACCAGGCATTGCATTGTGACTGAACTGCATCAGACAGGCAGGGAGAGCAAGATGGAATCACCTACCCAGGTCTTCATGTTCCTGCTGCTCTGGGTATCTGGTAAGAAATTTAAAGTATTAAAATATTTTCAAAGTTTTATCTTTGTAATAAGAAATTTGCAATATGTGCCAGTGTGCAATATTTCTTACAGAATAATGTTCTGACATTATGACATTATAAGGACATTTAAATGATAAATTACACCTGTTATTATAATCTATGTTTGTGTATGTATGCATTTTCACTGCCTATACATTATTGCAGGTACCTGTGGGGACATTGTGATGACCCAGTCTCCATCCTTTCTGGCTGTGTCAGCAGGAGAGAAAGTCACTGTGGGCTGCAAGTCCAGTCAGAGTCTTTTATGGAGTAAAGACAAAAAAAACTACATGGTCTGGTACCAGCAGAAACCAGGGCAGTCTCCTAAACTGCTGATCTACTATGCATCCACTAGAGCATCTGGGGTCCCTGATCGCTTCACAGGCAGTGGATCTGGGACAGATTTCACTCTGACCATCAGCAATGTGCAGGCTGAAGACCTGGCAGTTTATTACTGTCAGCAGAATTATGATGCTCCTCCCACAGTGCTTCAGCCTCCTACACAAACCTCCTTAAGCATTTAAAGAGATGTGTACAGGACACAGCCTGGGCATGCACACTTCCCCCTTCTGCCTGAGAGCTGTCATGCCTGAAAAACTGACAAAAATGTTTACAGAGCCCAGTAAAAACTAATGTGTTCAATGCCTATTATGTCTTTTGGTATAAAAATTCCAAACAGCAAAATGCAGATAAACACAAAGTATTATTTTCCTATTCCTTCTGTAACAATTTACCACTAAAAATGCTGATGGAACATGATTTATCTTTTCATAGTTCTATAAATTTGATATCTGATGTGAAACCCTCTGGGCTGAATTGGTAATATTGGTAAATTATTTTATTAGGAGTATATAGAAAAAATTTGTTTCTTGCTTTTTCTAGTTCCTAGAAGGTTTTCTTGATTCCTTAATGATATCCATTTTCTTTTTATTAATCTTATTTGTATTCTTTTTATTTAATTAATTATCTTTATGTACATGTGTGCATCTGTGTGTGCTTGTGTGTGTGTGTGTGAACACCTGCAGATGAATATGTTCAGTGCAATTTTTGTGGAGGTTAGAGGACAACTAGGGGTTGATTTTGTTTTTGCCAAGTGGCTTCTGGGGTCTCAGGTCTGACACTAGCTTGGTGGCAAGTGCCTTTGTTCTTTGTGCAATGTTGTTGCTTCTTAAAATTCTTTATTGATATGTACTCATTTTATGCAAGTTTTATAACAGAATGTCTTTCGAGTCATATATTTGACTATATCCACTAACTTTTCCCATTTCCATTTCCCTTTCATGTTGTTATAGTGGGGCTATTTTTGACCTACCAACAACATAACTATTGATACAGAGGCTTTTTAATATTTTAAAGCTTAGGCCTTTGCTGGGCAGTCTCCCAGCTACTCTAACTTGACTAGTCCTTGTCAGGAGGCATAATAGGACAATCTCATAACTAGCAGGTGATTATCCTGAAATGGCATGCCTTGGATTATTATATAATCTGCAACAGGTGTGACCATATTTAGCAGGGCTGTAAGAGACTCATTTTTAGGAAAGATTCCTGCTATTAATTAGCTTCTTCTATTATTATTAAACATATATAACAATCACTAAGCAATAGCACACTCCTTTGGAGCAGATTTCTGCAGATACACGAAGATGTACTGTCTTGTAGTGATGCTATATAGACAAATATATATATATGACTTCTTAAGTCTTAAAAATGATCCTATAAGAATTCCTAAAATTATATCAATGATTATTAAACTGTTTTATAGTGGAACTGCTATTAGGTCCCTTTCTGATAGTCAAAGCTGTAATGTGAACTCTGCCAGTCTCCCAAGTGCTATCAGTTAATTGCTCTTAGTAACCAGACTTTCTTGTACTCAGAGCACATGCCAAGAGGTTGTAAAACAATTAACCAAAGGTCATTAAAAGGGAACTAATGATTTATTATAGGTGTTAGGAGCAAAAATAACATATCGCCTGGGTTTATCTATACAAAGCTTCACTAAAAACTTAGTTATAGTTTTAAAACTTTAGTGAACCTTTGGAGCTAGACAGATGATGGATGTTTAGCCAGATAATTACTCCTAATGGATATGTATGTAAACATTCTCTGTTGTAAACTTCCATTTCAATTTATGATTTCATTTTTGGTGTGAAATTGTGATGAACTTGGTAACATGTGATCATGTATTCTGAAAGATGTATAAGTACTGAGGACAAAGAGATGAGAGACAGATGGAATAGAATTTTTCCTTTCCCTAGACAGAGTAGAATTTTCCCCTTTCCCTGCTTAGGATCTCTCCACTTTTTTCCTTAGATAGCTTTCATAGTAAACTTTTAACAACTTAGTAATAAATGCTATAACCACATCTCTAAGTGTCTTTTCTTCCTGTGACCTCAGACTAGCAGGCATAAGCTAGAGCCCAGCAGTTCCTGCTGTAATAGTACGAAGGCTATTTACTTAATCCTCTGTTCTTTTTGGATGAGGTGCTAAGTGCCAGAAACTGCAGTTTCTGGCCTCAGAGGATCACAGAAGGCAGGTCAGCTACAGTAGCATAGTAACTTAGATAAGTAAACTTTTATTATACTGCAACCCTAAATATCTCATAAGACCAAGTCTTACCCCTGCTGACGCTCTTCCTCCTCCACTGCCTCAAGAAGAACTGACAAGAAGAAAGATTTTCCCCACCATGCCATGGCTGGCCTTTGGCAAGTCCTGGCTCTAAGTATTTCTATGTTGTCGTGTCCAGCTCTAACTTTGTGCTTGGTTTTGGTTCATCAGTTCACCTGTGTGTTCATTGGCTGAATCTACTACATGTTCTTCCAGCATTCCTCTCTCTGCATGGAAACTCCAACCCCACTTCCTGTCTGGTTATATTTTTTATCTTTGCTGTGGCCAATCAGATACAGTTTTAGAATCCCTTAGGAAGATGAGAAAGAATGAATATTTACAAAATAGAAAACCCAGTAATGGACCATAGAAATAAGAATGCAAGGGTCCTGTGAGCATTTAGCTATCTGCCTCTACATAATTAACAATTGAATATACAGAGACACACCTTAACACACTGTACCACAACATCTTGTTATTTTTTCTTTTGAGTCTATTTCTCTCTGTATTTCTCTCATTCTCTCTGTTTCCTTTTTCTATCTAAATGTATATATACACATATGTTCATAGGTACACATATGTACACACATACACATGTATATACAAATAAACACCACACACATATACACATGCACATATACACATGTATACACATATACACAGATACACACTTATACACACATACATACATGAACTTTACATACAGCATATTAAGGATCCAAAAAGGAGAGAAATTATGATATCTGTTGCCCTTGTTTCTGGAGCCACATATGACTCTAACATCTCTTTTATCTCACTTTTAACTGTGGAGACTGAGATACTTGACACTCCCATCCTGAATATGACCCAATGGGACAAATGCTCTGTCTATAGAATATCTTGCTGATTCAGCATTATATTTTGTAGTAGAGTAAAGGATGACTCTGCTTATTCACAAGGATCCCTGCTCATGTCTCTCATAATCTTAGCTCCTGAGGACATTTATAGATTTGGAGTGAAGGCTACTCAGTAGTGTAAATTCTTCTTTAAACCAAGAGGAAGCCACATTATCTAAATCTTGAATAACGTCCAGTTGCTTTTTCTTTTTACTCAGGATCACAATGTGAAAAGCAGTGTTGCTTGAAAACTTTGATATTGTTGAGAATAGAAAGTGTTCCAAGAACTCTCCATTCTTTAGAGTATTCATAGAGCACTTATTTTTGTCTTATAGTTTTAAAAATTTAGTTTTTTGGGAGACACACACACACACACACACACACACACACAGAGAGAGAGAGAGAGAGAGAGAGAGTTAACATTTCATCTGAGACAGAAATGACAACAGCCTTCAGGTGATTTTTTTTGTTCTGTGTCAAGTACAACATTCATTAAATAATAATCACTGAAATACATGAACTCTTTGTAACCTCTGTCACATAGACTCTCTTTGCACTATGCATAAAGCTTATTCTTCTTAGCCAATTTCTACCATGTTAGCTTCAGGCTCATGTCTGCTTCTATACTCAATTTCTTTGTCCTCCTTTGTAAAGCCCAACCCATCCTTTCCCCATACTCAGTGCACTTCAGGATTTCTGGGCACTTCAAAGAGCTCCTCTCTGAGCTGTTTATGGCCAAATTTCTTGTCTCAGGCCTGGGATCAGGTACCTACATTGCAATGGTCAACCATATGAAGACCAAGACTTGCTACTATTTCTTTAAAAAGTATTTATATTTAATAATTTTTAAATTAAACAATGACTTAAAAATTAAAAGAAACTGTTAAAGAATCATCAGATCCTACTATGAAAACCAATACTGAACAAAATTGGAAACTCTGGATGAAATTGACAATTTTCTAGAGTGATACTGGATATCATAATTAAATCAGTATCAGATAAACCATATAAACTCATACACCCTAAAGAAATAAAAGCAGTCATTAATAGTCTCGCAACCAAAAATACAGAACCAGATGGGTTTAGTGTAGAATTCTATCAGACTTTCAAACAAGATCTAAAATGTTCACTCTTGAAACTATTCCACAAAATAGTAACAGAGGAACACTGTCAAATTTATACTATGAAGCCACAATTATGCTCACACCTAAGCCACACAAAGATCCAAAAAGAAAGAGAACTTTAGAACAATTTCCCTTATGAATATCCATGCAAAAATACTCAATAAAATTCTTGCCAACCAAATCCAAGAACACATCAAAATGATCATCCATAATGATCAAGTAGGCTTCATCTTATGGATGAAAAGATGGTTCAATATGTGAAAGTCTATCATTGTAATCCTCTATATAACAAAATTTATGGAAAAAACCCATATGATTAGTTCATTAGATGCTGAGAAAGCATTTGACCAAATTCAACATCCTTTCATGATAAAAATTTGGAAAAACCATGAATTCAAGCAGTATACAGCAAACCAGTAGGCAACATCAAACTAAATGGAAAGAAGTTTGAAGCAATTCCTCTAAAATCAGGACCTAGACAAGGCTGCCCATTCTCTTGCTACCTATTCAATATAGTACTGGAAATCCTAGCCAGAGCAATTAGACCACCACAAAAGAAAGTGAAAGGGATACAAACAGTTAAGGAAGAATTCAAAATATGACAAATAATATAAAATACTTTGGTGTGAATCTAAACAAAGAAAGTAAAAGATCTATATGACAAAAACTTCATGTCTCTGAAGAAAAAAAATCAAAGAAGATCTCAGAAAATGGAAAAATCTCCCATGCTCATGGGTTGGCAGGATTAATATAGTAAAAATGGCCATCTTGCTGAAAACAATCTACAGATTCAATGCAATCACCATCAAATTTCCAACTCAATTCTTCATAGAACTAGAAAGAGCAATTTGCCAATTCATTTGGAATAACAAAAAACACAGGATTGTGAGAACAATTCTCAACACTAAAAGAACTTCTGGGGCAATCACCATCCCTGACCTCAAGCTAATTACTACAGAGCAATAGTGATTAAAAACTTTATGGTATTGGTACAGAGACAGACAGGAAGATCAATGGAATAGAATTGAAGACCCAGAAATGAAATATGCACCTATGGTCACTTGATCTTTGATAAAGGAGCTAAAACCATTCAGTGGAAAAAAGACAGCATTTTCAAGAAATGGTTCTGGTTCAACTGGAGGTAAGCATGTAGAAAAATGAAAATTGATCCATTCTTATCTCTTTGTATAAAGCTTAAGTCCAAGTGGATAAAGGACCTCCACATAACACCAGATACACTGAAACTAATAGAAGAGAAGTAAGGGGAAAACCTCGAATACTTGGGCAAAGCAGAAAAGTTCCTGAACAGAACACCAATGGCTTATGCTCTAACATCAAGAATTGACAAATGGGACCTCATAAAATTGCAAAGCTTCTGTAAAGCAAAGGGCACTGTTAATAGGACAAAACAGCAACTAATAGATTGGGAAAAGGTCTTTACCAATCCTGCATCTGATCAAGGGCTAGTATCCAATATATACAAAGAACTCAAGAAATTAGACTTCAGACAACTAAATAACCCTATCAAAAATGGGGTACAGTGCTCAACTCAACAGCGTATTCTCAACTGAGGGAACTCAAATGGCCAAGAAACACCTAAAGAAATGTTCAACATCCTTAGTCATCAGGAAAATGCACATCAAAACAACACTGAGATTCCACCTCACACCAGTCAGAATGGGTAAGATAAAAAATCTTGGGCAACCCTTCCAGTCTGGGCCAGAGCACTGAGCAGATCTTGGGTGACAGCTCTGCCCCCAATCTCTAAGAACCCAAAGGAAGTGGGGATCCCAGGTGCTCTAACTCAGGCAGTATCTTAAGGTAAGCTGACAGCAAGGCTTTCTAGGTGCTTTCTGCTAAAAGTCGGCTCCCAACATACCACTCCTTGACATACACCCTGAGGATTCTCCAAAGTGTAATAAAGACACATGCTCCACTATGTTCATAATAGCCATATATATAATAGCAAAAACAAGCCAGATGGCCCTCAACAGAGGAATGGATACAGAAAATGTGGTATATTTATACAATGGAGTACTACTCAGCTATTAAAAACAATGACTTCATGAAATTATGAGGCAAATGGATGGATCTATAAAATATCATCCTGAGTGAGGTAACTCATTCACAAAGGAACACACATGATATGTACTCACTGATAAGTGAATATTAGGCAAAGACCATGGAATACAGGATACAACTCAGAGACCACATGAACATCAAGAGGAAAGAAGACCAAAGAGTAGATGCTTCAGTCCTACTTAGAAGGGGGAGTAAAATAAGCAAGGGAAGTAGAGGGTGAGAGAAACTTGAGAGAAAGAGAAAAGGGGAAGGGGAAAATGGGAGAGTCAGGTATGGGAGGAAATGGAGGAGATGTACAGAGAATCTCCAGAGAGGTGAACAGAGGTGTGTAGCAATGGGGGTGGGGAACTATGGGCAGGAACCAGAAAGTCCCAGATGCCAGGAAAGTAAGAGCCTTCCAGGACTCCACAGAGATGACATTAGCAAAATACCCTACAAAGAGGAGAGTGAACCAGGCAAGTCCATATCCAGAAGTTAGGCCTGCTACCCCCCCCCCCCCCCATTTGAGGGATGGGGCCACCCATCCATCTCCAAACTTTTAACCCAGAACTGTTCCTGTCTAAAGGAAATACAGGGATAAAGAGTAGAGCAGAGACTGAAGGAAACAACATCCAGAGACGTCTCCATCTGGGGATCCATCCCACATGCAGACACCAAACCCAGACATTGTTGCAGATGCCAAGAAGTGCTTGCTGTCAGGAGCCTGATATAGCTATCTCCTCAGAGACTCTGTCAGATCCTGACCAATAGAGATTGGGATGCTCACAGCCAACCATAGGACTGAGCACAGGGACCCCAATGGAGGAGTCAGGGAAAGGACTGAAGGAGCTTAAGGGAATTTAACTGACATTAGTGGTAGGGGAGACCCTTGGTACTGTGAAGGCTTGATGCCCCAGTGTAGAGGAATGCTGTGGCAGTGAGGCTGGAGTAGGTAGGTGAGTAAGGGAGCACCCTCAAAGAAGCAGGATGAGGGGAGGATGCCATAGGGGGTTTGCAGAGGGAAACCCAGAAAGAGGATAATATTTGAAATGTAAATAAATTAAATATCCAATTTAAAAAAGAAATAAGCCTTCTGGTCTGGGTCAGAGCACTGAGCAGATCCTGGGCAACAGCTCTGCCCCCAATCTCTAAGAACCAAGAGGAAGCAGGGCTCCCAGGTGCTCTAACTTGGGCAGTATCTTAGGTAAGGAGACAGCAATGCCTGCCCCAAACAGGGAGTAACTGGGACCCACAAGGACCCAGGAAGTCACTCCTGCCCCAGAGCACTGGTTCTTTCTGGTCTGGGCCAGAGCACTGAGCAGATCATGGGTGGCAGCTCTGGCCCCAATCTCTAAGAACCCAGAGGAAATGGGGCTCCCAGAGCTCTAACCTGGACAGCATCCTGTCTGAGCTTGAGCACTGAGCAGATTCTGGGCCCCAGTGCTTACCCCAGTAGTTACGCCCAACCCACAAAGTTCTAATTCAAATGAGATAATAGGAAAGACAGGCTCCAGTCAGGGACAGGGCAGGTAGCACTAAGGAGATACAGATGGCAAAAGGCAAGTGAAGGAACATAAGCGTCAGTAACCCAGGGTACTTGGCATCATTAGAACCTAGTTCTCCCACACAAGAAAGTCCTGAATTCCCCATATCACCAGGAAAGCAAGATTCAGATTTAAAATCACTTCTAATGATGATGATAGAGGACTTTAAGAAGGACATAAATAACACTCTCAAAGAATTTGAGGAAAACACAGGTAGACAGGTAGAAGCCCTTAAAGAGGAAACACAAAAATCCCTTAAAGAATTACAAGTGAACACAACCAAACAGGTGAAGGAATTGAACAAAACCATCCAGGACATAAAAATGAAAGTAGAAACAATCAAGAAATCACAAAGGGAGAATAATCTGGAGATAGAAAACCTAGGAAAGAAATCAGGAGTCATAGACACAAGCATCACCAACAGAATACAAAAGATAGAAGAGAGAATCTCAGGTGCAGAAGATACCATAGAAAATATCAACACAACTGTCAAAGAAAATACAAAATGCAAAAAGTTCTTAACAGAAAATATCCAGGAAATCCAGGACACAATGAGGAGACCAAACCTAAGGAAAATAGGTATAGATGAGAGTGAAGATTCCCAACTTAAAGGGCCAATAAATATCTTCAACAAAATTATAGAGGAAAACTTCCTTAATCTAAAGAAAGAGATGCCCATAAACATACAAGAAGCCTATAGAATGCCAAATAGACTAGACCAGAAAAGAAATATGTCCTGTCACATTATAATCAAAACACCAAGTGCACAAAAGAAAGAAAAAAATATTAAATGCAGTAAGGGAGAAAGGACAAGTAAAGGCAGACCTATCAGAATTACACCAGACTTCTTACCAGATACTATGAAAGCTAGAAGATGCTGTACAGATGTCATACAGACCCTAAGAGAACACAAATGCCAGCCCAGGCTACTATACCAAACAAAACTCTCAATTACCATAGATGGAGAAATCAAGATATTTCATGACAAAACCAAATTTACACAATATCTTTCCACAAACCCAGCATTACAAAGGATAATAGCAGGAAAGCTCCAAGAAGATGGCCACACAAAGATAATTTCACCTCTAATAACAAAAATAACAGGAGACAACAATCACTGTTCCTTAATATCTCTTAACATCAATGGACTCAGTTACCCAATTAAAAGACATAGGCTAATGGACTGGATACATAAACGGGACCCAGCATTTTGCTGCATACAGGAAACCCACCTCAGTGCAAAGACAGACTCTACCTTAGAGTAAAAGGCTGGAAAACAATTTTTCAAGTAAATGCTCTTAAGAAACAAGCTGGAGTAGCCATTCTAAAATCTCCAGCCTGAGAACACAAAGGTGGGGGGGAACTCATGGCTCCACCTGTATAGGTAGTTGAGGGTAGCTTTGCCAGGCATAGGTGGAAGTGGACAGCCTTGGTACCTGAAAGTTTGGATTCCACAGTGTTGGGGAATTGCAAGACCAGGGAGGTGGGAATTAGAGGATGGTGGGAGCACACCCTCATAGTAATTGGAGCAGGAAACGGGGTAAGGGGTTAGGCATCAGTGGAAATAGAGGGCCTAGGTGCCTAAAAGTTTGGATTCTCTGATGTTGGGAAATTTGAGAGCAGGAAGGCAAAAATGGGAGGATGGTGAGAGCACACCCTCATAGAAACTCCCAGAATTATATGGATTAGACATGACAGAGGCAGGCTGCCAGAAGACTAGATTCCAGAATTCAAACAAAAAATTGTCTTGATACTAAAATTTGCTTTCAGAATTGTATATTCCAGAATACATGGCCTTGGTGTATCTACTCTTCAAGCAAGCTGAGCAGACCTGCTCGAACCTCTGATGTCCTGGAATTCCAGCTGGATGTAGTGAAGACACAGCGTCAGAGGCTTATCAATTTACTCTTCCCCCACTCCTCTTCTAATATCTCAACACCCATAATCAGCTTGAAGATGTTAATGAAGGGTTGGCGCCCCTATTTCCTGGGCTTGGGGGCTGAGGTGGTTAATATTGGGCTGTCTTTCAAGGGAAAATAGTGGTTTTGGTGGAACAGGGAGGATTAGCTAGGATTTATTGCATAGCCATAACCTACTGGTAGAAATATGTATAATTGTTATTAAGATGAAGTTATAATTTCTTAAATGGTACAAAATTGACTTTGATTTCAAATTTAAAGTTTTCATTGGTATGAGCTTCTTATTAATATAAAAGTGAGATGAATATTGTTACTATCATAGGCATTGTACCTGTATAACACATTTAGAAATACAAGGCTTAGACCCAGTCCTTCTTTAACTTTTTTAACTTATTTGAAATAGTTAGCCTATGAGTTAAGAGCCTATAGCACATTCATGGCTTTGAGTTTATTGTTAGGGTGTTTTCTATATTTTCTTTAGAAATAGCTGAGAGGAGTTAACAGACAACAGTCCAGATTGACTTACATGGATAGTTGGTTTTTCAAAACATCAGAAATCCACAGAATTGATGTTACAAACATTTCTGTATTAATGGTCATTTTGATTCGAGGCCTGTCTGCTTCTGACAGCTTCCTGTATTGAATTCTAAGAAGAAATTGAGCATCTTTGGAGTTATTCCAATTGTGGTGAGTCAGCCACTAGGCAAGAATTGCCTCTTTACATCAACAGACAAATCACTGTCCAGAAATGTCCTCATTTTCATTTAAATTTAAAAAATCTTTAATTTCTTTCTTTATTTCTTCCTTGACCAAGTTATCATTGAATAGAGCATTGTTCTGTTTCCACGTGTATGTGGGCTTTCTGTTGCTTTTGTCCATGTCAAAGACGAATGTTAGTCCATGGTGGTCTGATGGGGTACAAGGGATTATTTCAACCTTTTTTAATCTGTTGAGGCCTATTTTGTGAACAATTATATGGTCTATTTTGGAGAAGGTACCATGAGTTGTTGAGAAAAAGGTATATTCTTTTTTTTTTTTTTTGGATGAAATGTTCTATAGATGTCAGTTAAGTCCAATTGGTTCATAACTTCTGTTAGTTTCTTTTTTTTTATTAGATCTTTCATTTACACTTCAGATACCATCCCCTTTCCCCATTCCCCCCCCTTAGAAAACCCCTATCCCATGCCCCCTTTTCCTTTTTGAATTTATACATTTTTTTAAAAAATGTTAATCATAGGCTTTATAAGTTTGGTATTGTTCAATCAGAGGTGTAACCCACTACCCAACCTAGATATATCAACTATCTTTGACTGGTGGAGATACATGAACATCTGCTTCCCTGTCTCCCCCCTCTATCTCTCTTTCATCACCTAGCTTCTCCTCTCCTTCTTCTTCTCCTCTTCTTACTCCTTTTCTTCCTCTCAGTACTCCTCCCACCTTAGCTCCTCCTACACATCACCTTTCCTGTTAAAAGGAAACTTTTCTCTCAAAATACAATTAGAGCATAATTATGCCTATTTGTACCAGTGAGGTACAAGGTAGTCCTAATACCCAGTCCATCCTTTTGTTGACTAACCAGTACCTCTGTCATCTATCCTAACTAAAACACTTAGTTCTGAACCTGGGTTTTTCCTTGGCTTTAGGATGAATGTCAGCTGATTACCATACACTCAGATCTTTTCTCTCAAAGTAAATAGCTATAAGTTTTCAACCCCGTCAGAAATTCAGAATGACTGAGTTGACTATAATTGTGGGAAGCACAAAGCATAGCTTCTAAAACTTAGCCAATTTATAGAGACCTCTGAACACCTGGACACTCGCTCTACTTCAAAACGTTGGAGCATCTGTTCTTCTGCCTTCTGGCCCAGGATCATCTGACAGACCTTAGTGCTGCAGAATTATTAAGGGCTGATTACTCTGTCTAGGCAGATATAATCAGTCGACTATTCTGCATGTGTGTCCTTTTCTGGACAGTAATTTGTCTGTAGAAGGAAGGTGGCAATTCTTGCTTAGTGGCTGTCTCACCACAACTGGAGTAACTCCAAGGATGCTCAATTTCTTCTTAGAATTTAACATAGGAAGCTGTCCGGAGCAGACAGGTCTCTAATGAAAATGAACATTAATACTGAAATGTTTGTAACATCAATTCTGTGGATTTCTGATGTTTTGAAAAACCAACACCAGAAGTATGGCAGGGCCAGCTCTCAACAGATGAAGGAGATGGAAGAGAGAATTTCAGACAATGAAGACATGCTAGAAGAAGTGAATATTTTATCTGATGAAAATCTCTCCTCTGCTATGAGGTGGCCTAGACTTCTGGAGGGTGGGAGGGTGTTTCCTCTGCCCAATTTCCTTGCAATCCAAGGCAGTCAGGACAGTTGATCCTGGGAATATGAAAGCAGGTGAGTTAGTCTTGTATCTTGCTTGGGCAGTATAGTATGCATGGCTTTGGTGGTAGGAGCAAGGTTGGAGGGGAGCCAACACAGAGTGTGAAAGCAGAGTAGAGCTGGCCCTGCCATACTTCTGGTGTGAGGTGGCATGGGTCTGAGATGATGGTCTCACCACCTGTGACAGTTGAAGGAACTGGCCTTGAGTTTATGAGACCTGTTGAGTTGGCCCTCTCCCTTGCCTGGCATAGCACTTTCCAGAGCAGGACCTGTACCTCATCTGGGCAGAAGAGTGGATCTGATCATAGTGGAGGAGGCACAGGTAAGCTGGCCTGGGAGAAGAGTGTGGGAGAGTAGCCACTAATCTGGTGTGAGGTGACCAATAGGAATGATAAGACCCCTCTCTAACTACAGTAGTTGGGACAACTGACCATAGGGTCATGAGAGCAGGAGAACTAGCCCTGCCACCTCACTGACTGTAGCACTTGAGATATCGGGCCCTGCACCTTACCTAGGCAATAGAGTGGAGCTGATCCTGATGGAATAGCAACAGGTACATCATTCTTGAGTGTGGGAAAACAGGAGAGATGGCCTAGCCCCTCACAGGCTGCAGCACTTGAAAGAGTGGGCCCAAACCCTAATTGGGTAACACAGTTGGGGTGGCTCTGGAGGCATGTGAGGGCATAAGGCTTACTGTCCAGATGCCATGGAAGCCAAAAATTTAACTTTGTCTCATGCAAAGGGTGGCACTGTTTGGCCTAGTTAGAGATAAGGGAGAGTTGGAAAGCTGATTAATTCAGTTATCACCCAGGACCAGATCCAGGGCTCTGATTTTGTTCAACTTCAAGACTATATTATCTGCAAATCTTTGGGATTTGTGAAAAGGCCATTCTCGCTGATTCAAAGCTGTAGGATCTCAGTGACCCAGGACAACAACACGTAATCCAGAGGAGTCCTGAAGAGCATTCAGTACTGATGGTGTCATAGAAGCCAAAGATTTGAATCAGAACAATGATTCATTGCTATAAACATTTGCAAGTGAAGGTATGTGGACAGAGATATACTATGAAACACACTGTGACATATTACAGCTACTATGATGGAATGCTTTCTAAGTGTTTGCTTCTTTGTATATTTTATTTTGGGGGAATTGCAAGAGCAAAGGTTATTTATAAGGCAAAAGATGAGGTGTGAATTTCTGGTTTGGTTGGAGACACATTTGTGTTATGTGATGTTTTTCTAGAAGCTGACTGGTGAAAGGACATGTAATGTTTTTGCTGGAGCAGATGCTTGAGTGGACTTGTGATGTTTAGAAACAGTATAACATAGCAGACTATAGACACTGCTCTGGCATTGGTTTGCTGCTGGTATATATTGGGCTTCACTGATACTATTCTTCACTTGTCATGCCCACTAGAGAGATGTGCACCAAAGTACTTTGGATGTTGTTCCAAGTGCTTATAGATGCTTTGGCAGATGATCATCAGGGCCTCATGGTTTCTTCTGGATTGACCTGCTGCTGTGGATTCCTGTTTGCTGTTTTGTTAGAGGACTGGACTATGGACTATAAAGATTGGAATTGCCCAAGGAATGAAATCTAAGCAGGACCATATCTCCCTTGTCCTACTATCAATTTTTCCTCTCCTATATTTGGTGGTCTGTAAGGGAGACTGAAAGGTTTAATAACCCTTATTAAAGTAGGTTTTGAAATATATAAGCCTACATATGGGAGATGAGCAGGACTTGGGTGCCTGATATGAAACTCACAAAGCATCAATAAAAAATTAAAAAATAAAATAAATATAAGAACACCAACAAAAACCCTAAAACAACAACCATAACCAAGAAACAAAAAAAGTTTGATCTAAAAATTCCTAGGCACATACCATCCAGGCAATCAAGGATTCCACAGAAAAACCTAGTCTATGGATAAGTTGTATTAGAAGAAGTCAGAAAAACAAAGATCAAAGGTACAGAAAATATTTTCAATAAAATCATAGAAATATTTTCTCATATATAAAGAAGGAGGTGTCTCTTAAGATGCAAGAAGCACATGAGACACACTGACTATTTGACTGGGCCAGAGAAGAAACTCCCCATAACAAACACATTAAAGTACCAGAAGCAAGAAAGAATATTACAGAATATTAAAAGGAATAAACATTTCTGAGCACCAAATCAAAGCAGGAAAAAATTTCCACACTACCACAACAAAATAAGACGTACCAGCAAACACTCACTATTGACAATGCAACATCTATGCTATCGATTCCCCGATAAGACACAGAAAATAGATTGGGGTTGAAAATTGTATCCATCTTTTTGTTGTATCTAAAAACAGACTTTATACCTTCAAGTCTTCACATCAAGAATAGACATTACCTTAGGTAAAAGAAGGGAAAAAGATATTCCAAGCAAATTTACCCAAGAAGCCAGCTGGTATAGCCATTCTAATATCAGACAAAATAGACTTCAGACTCAAACTAATCTCTTTTATTAGCTTTTCATCACTATGACAACATGACTTAATAATCTTGGAGACACATATACAAAAGAGTCTTTTATATGCATCTGGATATCTCATTTATATAGTTCTTTTCCTCATTTCTGAAGTCCTATATTAACTTAAGTGTAATGTATGTTCAACCCAAAGAATATTGTTTTAGTGTTTTTATTTAAAACATGAGTTGGAGATGGTTCTTTGGATAAAGTGATTTCCACATCAGTGTGAGGACCTGGTTTACACCCCAAAATCCTACACAAAGTGAGATGCAGCAGCAACATGTAACTGTACTTGGAGTGATGCTGTGACAGATGAAAGACAGAGTCAATAGAAGCCCTAGAAGACTGGGTCAGGCCACCTTTCATGAGAACTGTGAACCTTGTCTCAGATAAGGTCAAAGGCAACAGCCACACCCAAGGTTGTCCTATGATATCAACCCATAGGCCATGGCAAGGGAAGGTGCCCTCACAACTGAATATGAACACATATAGACACCCCTCCAAATATAAAGCATTAATAAAACAATGACTTATTCTAGGAATTAATTATATTACTTTTCTTCATAGAGACTTTAGTTTCATTTCCTCTTAGAAAATATTATCTTTAGGTGTGTATAATTTTAAGTGATCAAGTTTTTTTGAAATATGTTATGCTCTTTACATAGTACACTTATTTTTGCACTCCTCCACATAATACCACAGAAAAAGTACAGGGAAAAGATTTAATAAAATAGACTTGCAGGCTCCTTTACGATACATATGATTATCTAGTAAATTTACTGCTGACACCAACTCCCTGTGAGTGAAACAGGAGCAGGTGCCCTAGGAGCAGCAATGCACACTCTTCTGAGCTGATTTGCATATTGAATCAATTTATAACAGCCCAGGCTCCTTAAATAGCAGCTGCCAGGAGCCTAAGAAGCATCCAACTTTCAGCTCTCAGAGATGGAGACAGACACACTCCTGCTATGGGTGCTGCTGCTCTGGGTTCCAGGTGAGGATGCAGAGAAGTGTTGGGATCAACCTCTATGGCCATCTTGACTTTTGATGTCTCCTGGCTCTTGATGATTAAAATTATGGTATTTGTAATTGATTTTAAGTTTCCCCATTTCCTTTGATTTTCTTGTTTCTCAGAGTCATATTCACAATTATTTTTAAAAATTTCAAATGAAAACTTACTCTGCTGGGAAGGTTTCCATACATATATAACAATTGTCTGAGTGTTTGTCATTCCAGGTTCTGCTGGTGACATTGTGCTGACCCAGTCTCCAGCTTTGTTGGCCATGTCACTAGGAAAACAGGCCACCATCTCCTGCAAGGCCAGCCAGAGTGTCCATAATGATGATTTTAGCATTAGTTTTATGAACTGGTACCAACAGAAACCAGGACAGCCACCTAAACTTCTCATCTATCATGCATCCAACCTAGAATCTGGTGTTCCTGCCAGGTTTAGTGGCAGTGGGTCTGGGACAGACTTTACCCTCACCATCCATTCTGTAGAAGTTGATGATGCTGCAACCTATTACTGTCAGCAAAGTAATGAGGATCCTCCCACAGTGCTCCAGGGCTGAACAAAAACCTCCTGGGGTTGCAGCTCACTGAGGCTCAGTTTCTCAGTTCTCTCTTACTCTCTGGCATCTCAAGAGAGAGTCCTAAGCTTGTTTGGGGAAAAGATCTCAAATAATGAAACAAGCTTTTATAAACAGATATGCATGTGTATTCTATCCTATATGCTTTATGATTTAATCTTTTTTTGTTTTGTTTTGTTTTGTTTTTTGTAGGAGAACAGATTTTTATTTATTTATTTATTTTATTCTTTTTTTTCTTTTTTTAATTAGATATTTTATTTACACTTCAGATGGCATCCCCTTTCCCCATTCCCCCCCTACCCCTCCTTAGGAAACCCCTATCTCATGCCCCCTTTTCCTTTTTGCATTTATACATTTTTTAAAAATAATGTTAATCATAGGCTTTATAAGTTTGGAATTGTTCAATCAGAGGTGTAACCCACTGACCAACCTAAATATAACGTCTATCTTTGACTGGTGGAGATACTTGAACCTCTGCCTCCCTGTCTCCCCCCTCTTTCTCTCTTTCTTCACCTAGCTTCTCCTGTCTTTCTTCTTCTCCTCTTCTTACTCCTTTTCTTCCTCTCAGTATTCCTCCTACCTTAGCTCCTCCTACACATCACCCTTCCTGTTAAAATGAAACTTTTCTCTCAAAATACAATTAGAACATAATTATGCCAATTTGTACCAGTGAGGTACAGGATAGTCCTAATACCCAGTCCATCCTATTGTTGACTACCCAGCTCCTCTGTCATCTATTCTAACTAAAACACTTAGTTCTGAACCTGGCTTTAGGATGAATGTCAGCTGACGACCATCCACTCAAGTCTTTTCTCTTAAGGTCAATAGCTATATGTTTTCAACCCCATCAGAAATCCAGAATGACTGAGTTGACTATAATTGTGGGAAGCACAAAGCATAGCTTCTAAAACTTAGCCAATTTATAGAGACCTCTGAACACCTGGACACTCGCTCTACTTCAAAACGTTGGAGCATCTGTTCTTCTGCCTTCTGGCCCAGGATCATCTGACAGACCTTAGTGCTGCAGAATTATTAAGGGCTGATTACTCTGTCTAGGCAGATATAATCAGTCGACTATTCTGCAAGTGTGTCCTTTTCTGGACAGTAATTTGTCTGTAGAAGGAAAGTGGCAATTCTTGCCTAGTGGCTGTCTCACCACAACTGGAGTAACTCCAAGGATGCTCAATTTCTTCTTAGAATTTAACATAGGAAGCTGTCCGGAGCAGACAGGTCTCTAATGAAAATGAACATTAATACTGAAATGTTTGTCATGTCAATTCTAAGGATTTCTGATGTTTTGAAAACCAGCTATCCATGTAAGGTAATCTGGACTGTTGCCTGTTAACTCCACTCAGCTATTTCTAAATAAAACATAGAGAACACCCTTATAATAAACTCCAAGCCATGAATTTGCTATAGTCCCTTAACTCACAGGCTGACCATCTCAAATCAGTTAAAAAAGTTAAAGAAGGACTGGGTCTAAGCTTTGTATTCCTAAATGTGTTATACTGGTACAATGCCTATGGGAGTAACAATATTCATCTCACTCTTATATCACTAAGAAGCTCATGCCAATGAAAATCTTAAAATTTGTAAACAAAGTAAATTGGTGCCATTTAAGAATTTATATCTTCATCTTGATATTAATTATACAGACTTCTACTAATAGGTTATGGCTATGCAATAAACCCTAGCTAATCCTCTCTATTCTGACAAAACCACTACTTTTCCCTAGAGAGACAGCCCAACATTTACCACCTTAGTCCCCATGCCCAGAGAATAGGGGCGCTGACTCATCATTAGCTTCTTCAAGCTGATTATGGGCTTGAGATATTAGAAGAGGAGTGGGGGGGAGAGCAAGTTGACAATCCTCAGATGCTGTGTCTTCACTGCCTCCAGATGGAATTCACAGACCTCTGAGGTTTGAGCAGGTCTTCCCAGCTTGCTTGTTGAGTAGATACACCAAGGCTGATCATTCTGCAATATACAATTCTCAAAACAGATTTTAGTATCAAGCTAGTTGTTTTTTAAAGAGGGCTGACATTTTATTAAGAATGTTGGTTCTAACCGCTTTTCTATTTTTTCCCCTCTTTTATTGGATATAATATTTACATTTCAAATTTTATCCCCTTACCATATTTCCCCCACCACCCAGGAACCCCTTATCCCATCCCCCCTCCTCCTGCCTCTATGAAGGTGTTTACCCACCTACCCCCAGTCCCCCTCCCCACCCTCAGATTCCCCCCCGCTCTGTGCTCAGCCTTCAGGGTACCAATGATCTTGTCTCCCACCTATGCCCAGCCCGACAAGGCCATCCTCCCTTACATATACAGCTGGAGTCATGTGTCTCTCCATATGTGCTCCTAGGCTGGTGGTTTAGACCCTGGGGAGCTCTGGCTGGTTGGTATTGTTGCTATCCTCATGGGGCCACCAGCCCTTAAGGTTCCTTCAATTTACTCTCTAACTCCTCCATTGGGAAACTTTGATCAGATTAATGGATAGCTGTGGGTATCTGTCTCTGGGTATGTCCAACTCTGGGGGACCTCTAAGAAGATAGCCTTATCTGTCTGCTGTCAGCTTTCCCATCCTGACATTCCTATCAGCATCTATTTTTGGTGACTGCCCATGGAATGAATACCCAGATGGAATGGTCTCCCTACAACCCCCCCTTCAGATTCTGTCCCACACTTTGTCTCCATATTTGCTCCCTTGGGTATTTAGTTACTCCTTCTAAGAAAGACCTAGGCATCCTTACTTGTTCTTTCTTCTTCATGAGCTTCATGTCATCTGGTAGTTGAATCTTTGTTGTTTCAGCTTTTTGGGCTAATCTCCGCTTATCAGTGAGTAAATACCATGTGTGTTCTTTTGTGATTGGGTTACCTCACTCAGGAAGATATTTTCTAGTTCCATCAATTTACCTAAGAATTTCTCGAATTCATCATTTTAATAGCTGAGTAATATTCCACTGTGTAAATGTACCACATTTTTTGTATCCATTCCTCTGTTGAAGGGCATCTGGGTTCTTTCCAGCTTCTGGCTATTATAAATAAGGCTGCTATGAAAATAGTGGAGCATATGTCTTTGTTATTTGTTGGGGCATTTTCTGAGTATATGCCCAGGAGTGGTATAGATGGGTCCTCAGGTAGTGTTGTATCCAATTTTCTGAGGAACCGCCAGACTGACTTCCAAAGTGGTTGTACCAGCTTGCAACCCCACCAACAATGCAGGAGTGTTCCTCTTTCTTCACATCCTCACCAGCATCTACTATCACCTGAGTTTTTGATCTTAACCATTCTGACTGGTGTGAGGTGGTATCTCAGTGTTGTTTTGATTTGCATTTCCCTGATGACTAAGGATGTTGAACATTTCTTAAGGTGCTTCTCGGCCATTCGAGTTTCCTCAGTTGAGAATTCTTTGTTTAGCTCTGTACCCCATTTTTTAATGGGGTTATTTTGTTGTTTGGTGTCTAATTTCTTGAGTTCTTTGTAAATATTTGATATTAGCCCCCTATCGGATGTAGGATTGGTAATGATGTTTTCTCAATCTGTTGGTTGCCGTTTTGTCATGTTGACAGTGTCCTTTGCCTTACAGAAGCTTTGCAATTTGATGAGGTCCCATTTGTCGATTCTTGATCTTAGAGCATAAGCCATTGGTGTTCTGTTCAGGAACTTTTCCCCTGTGTCTAGGTATTCGAGGGTCTTCCCCAAGTTCTCTTCTAATAGTTTCGGTGTATCTGGCTTTATGTGAAGGTCCTTTATCCACTTGGAGTTGAGCTTTGTGCAAGGGGATAAGAATGGATTAATTTGCATTCTTCTACATGTTGACCTCCAGTTGAGCCAGCACCACTTGTTGAAAATGCTGTCCTTTTTCCACTGGATGGATTTAGCTCCCTTGTCAAAGATCAAGTGACCATAGGTGTGTGGGTTCATTTCTGGGTCTTCAATTCTATTCCATTGATCATCCTGTCTGTCTCTGTACCAATACCATGCCGTTTTTACCACTACTGCTCTGTAGTACAGTTTGAGGTCCGGAATGGTGATTCCCCCAGAGGTTCTTTTATTGTTGAGAATAGTTCTCCCTATCCTAGGTTTTTTGTTATTCCAAATGAATTTGTAAATTGCTCTTTCTATCTCTATGAAGAATTGATTTGGAATTTTGATGGGTATTGCATTGAATCTGTAGATTGCTTTTGGCAGGATAGCCATTTTTACTAAGTTAATCCTGCCAATCCAGGAGCATGGGAGATCTTTCCATCTTCTGAGATCTTCTTCAATTTCTTTCTTCAGAGACTTGAAGTTCTTGTCATACAGATCTTTCACTTGCTTTGTTAGATTCACTCCAAGATAATTTATTTTATTTGTGGCTATTGTGAAGGGTGTCATTTCCCTGATTTCTTTCTCTGCCTGTTTATCCTTTGAGTAGAGGAAGGCTACTGATTTGTTTGAGTTGATTTTATATCCAGCCACATTGCTAAAGTTGTTTATCAGGTTTAGGAGTTCTCTGGTGGAAGTTTTAGGGTCACTTAAGTATACTATCATATCATCTGCAAATAGTGAAAATTTGACTTCTTCCTTTCCTATCTGTATCCCTTTTACTTCCTTTTGTTGTCTAATTGCTCTGGCAAAGACTTCCAGTACTATATTGAATAGGTAAGGTGAGAGTGGGCAGCCTTGCCCAGTCCCTGATCTTAGTGGGATTGCTTCAAGTTTCTCTCCATTTAGTTTGATGTTGGCTACTGGCTTGCTGTATATTGCTTTTACTATGTTTAGATATGGGCCTTGTATTCCTGATCTTTCGAAGACTTTTAACATGAAGGGATGTTGAATTTTGTCAAATGCTTTCTCAGCATCTAGTGAGATGACCATGTGGTTTTTCTCTTTGAGTTTATTTATGTAGTGGATTACATTGATGGATTTCCGAATATTGAACCATCCCTGCATTCCTGGGATAAAGCCTACTTGATCTTGATGGATAATTGTTTTGATGTGTTGTTGGATTCGGTTTGTGAGAATTTTATTGAGTATTACATCAATATTCATAAGAGAGATTGGTCTGTAGTTCTCTTTCTTTGTTGGGTCTTTCTGTGGTTTAGGTATGAGTATAATGGTAGCTTCATAGAATGAATTGGGTAGTGTTCCTTCTGTTTCTATTCATTGGAATAACTTGAAGAGGATTGGTATTAGGTCTTTCTTGAAGGTCTGAAAGAATTCTGCACTGAAACCATCTGGCCCCGGATATTTTTTGGTGGGAAGATTTTTAATGACTGTGTCTATTTCTTTAGGCATTATGGGACTGTTTAGGTGGTTTATCTGCTCCTCGTTTAACTTTGGTACCTGGTATCTATCTAGAAAATTGTCCATTTTCTCCAGATTTTCCAATTTTGTTGAGTATAGGCCTTTGTAGTAGGATCTGATAATTTTTTTTAATTTCCTCTGTTTCTGTTGTTATGTCTCCCTTTTCAGTTCTGATTTTATTAATTTGAATGCTGTCTCTGCGCCCTTTGGTTAGTCTGGCTAAGGGTTTGTCTATCTTGTTGATTTTCTCAAAGAACCAGCTCCTGGTTTTGTTGATATTTTGTATAGTTCTTTTTGTTTTGACTTGGTTGATTTCAGCCCTGAGTTTGATTATTTCCTGCGGTCTACTCCTCTTGGGTATACTAGGTTCTTTTTGTTCTAATGCTTTCAGGTTTGCTGTCTAGTTGTTAATGTATGCTCTTTCCACTTTCTTTTTGTGAGCACTTAGAGCTATGATTTTTCCTCTTAGTACTGCTTTCAATGAGTCCCACATGTTTTGATATGATGTGTCCTCATTTTCATTTAAATCTAAAAAGTCTTTAATTTCTTTCTTAATTTCTTCCTTGACCAAGTCATCATTGAGGAGAGCATGTTCAGTTTCCAAGTGTATGTGGGCTTTCTGTTGTTTTTGTCTATGTCAAAGACAAGTCTTAACCCATGGTGGTCTGATAAGGTACTAGGGATTATTTCAATCTTTTTGTACCTGTTGAGGCCTGTTTTGTGACCAATTATATGGTCTATTTTGGAGAAGGTACCATGAGGTGCTGAGAAGAAGGTATGTTCTTTTTTTTAGGATGAAATGTTCTATAGATGTCAGTTAGGTCCAATTGGTTCATAACTTCTGTTAGTTTCATTGTGTCTCGGTTTAGTTTCTGTTTCCATGATCTGTCCATAGCTGAGAGTGGGGTGTTGAAATCTCCCACTATTATTGTGTAGGGTGCAATGTATGCTTTGAGCTTTAGTAAAGTGTCTTTTATATATGTGGGTGCCCTTACATTTGGGGCATAGATGTTGAGAATTGCAAGTTCCTCTTGGTACATTTTTCCTTTGATGAATATGAAGTGTCCTTCTTTATCTTTTTTGATTACTTCTGGTTGAAAACTGATTTTATTTGATATTAGAATCACTACTCCAGCTTGTTTCTTGGGACCATTTGCTTGGAAGATTGTTTTCCAACCTTTTATTCTGAGGTAGTGTCTGTCCTTTCCACAGAGGTGTGTTTCCTGAATGCAGCAAAATGTTGGGTCCTGTTTACGTATCCAGTCTGATAGTCTATGTCTTTTTACTGGAGAATTGAGTCCATTGATATTAAGAGATATTAAGGAAAAATGAGTGTTGTTTCCTGTTATTTTTGTTATTGGCAGTGGAGATATGTTTGTGTAGCTACCTTCTTTAACGGTTTTTAGAAGATTACTTTCCTGCTTTTTCTAGGTTGTAGTTTCCCTCCTTGTGATGGAGTTTTCCACCAATTATCCTCTGAAGTGCTGGGTTTGTGTTGAGATACTGTGTAAATTTGGATTTGTCATGGAATATTTTGGTTTCTCCGTCAATAATGATTGACAGTTTTGCTGGGTATAGTAGTCTGGGCTGACATTTATGTTCTTTTAGGGTCTGTATGATATCGGTCCAGGATCTTCTGGCTTTTATGGTCTCTGGTGAGAAGTCTGGTGTAATTCTTATAGGTCTGCCTTTATATGTTACTTTGCCTTTTTCCCTTACTGCTTTTAGTATTTTTTCTTTGTTTTGTACGTTTGATGTTTTGACTATTATGTGGCAGGAAGTATTTCTTTTCTAGTCTAGGCTATTTGGAGTTCTGTAGGCTTCTTGTATATTTATGGACATCTCTTTCTTTAGGTTAGGGAAGTTTTCCTCTATAATTTTGTTGAGGATATTTACTGGTCCTTTTAGTTGGGAGTCTTCCCCCTCATCTATACCTATTATCCTTAGGTTTGGCCTTCTCATTGTGTCTTGGATTTCTTGTATACTTTGGGTTAGTAGCTTTTTGTATTTTGCATTTTCTTTGACAGTTGTGTCAATGTTTTCCATGGTATCTTCTGCACATGAGATTCTCTCTTCCATCTCTTGTATTCTGTTGGTGATACTTGTGTCTATGACTCCTGATCTTTTTTTTAGGTTTTCTATCTCCAGGGTATTGCCCCTTTGTGATTTCTTTATTGTTTCTACTTCCATTTTTTAGATCCTGCATGGTTCTGTTTAATTCCTGTTCCGCTCACCTCCCGTGTCCCCTCTCACCAGTGGGAGAGAAACACGAGAGGCAGTGATCGGGTAGTTACTACAAACGAGGCTTTACTCTGTATCACTGACGTGAAAAGACGCGGAAGGGCTGAAGCCAGGAAGAGGCTCCGCTTAAATACACCCTAGAGTGATGTATTCACTTCTGATTGGCTGTCCGCTCACTACCCAATATTACACCTCGGGATTGGCCAGTGACTTTGGCGGGCTTTCTGCCTTTGCAGCTGTGCAGTTACTTGTTTACTACTGGGAAGACATGATGCCAGCGCCATCTTGGAATGGTGCATACTGACTGCGGCTCCCAACAAATTCCTTTTCCTGTTTGGAATTTTCTTGCAATTCCTTAAGGGATTTTTGTGTTTCCTCTTTAAGGGTTTCTATCTGTCTACCAGTGCTCTCGTTAAGTTCTTTGAGAGTGTTATTTATGTCTTTCTTAAAGCCCTCTATCATCATCATGAGAAGTGATTTTAATTCCAATTCCTGCTTTTCTGGTGTGATGGGGTGTTCAGGGCTTGCTCTGATGGGGGAGCTGGGTTCTGATGATGCCATGTAACTTTGGTTTCTGTTGCTTACATTCTTGCTCTTGCTTTTTGCCATCTGGTTAACTCTAGTGCTGCCTGTACTTGCTGTCTCTGACTGAAGCCTGTCTTTCCAGTTATCTAGCTTGTGTCTGATCTCCTAGGGGTCCAGATGTCTCTGTGATCTTTTCCAGCTGCACTGATTACAGTGGTACCTCTAGGATGCCTCAGGATATGGTTCCTCCAAGGTAGTAGTCCAGCTAGGTGTCTGCTGTTCTGGGTGCAGTGTCTCCTCTAGAATATCTCAGGATATGTTGTCTGATGCTCTGAGTTCAGTTGTTCCTCTGTGGCTCTGGGTTGAGTGGACCTTCCAGTATGTCTCAGGTGGAATCCGGGGTCCACACAATAGCAGACCTGGCAGAGGTCTGATCCAGGCCTCAGATCTGAGAACTAGTTTCTAAGACACTGTCCAAGTTAGAGTGCCTGGGATCCCTGCTTCCTCTGGGTTCTTGGAGGTTGGGGACAGAGCTGCCACCCAAGATCTGCTCAGTGCTCTGGCCCAGACTGGAAGGAACCAATGTTCAGGGATGGGAGTGACTTCCTGGGTCCTTTTGGTTCCCAGTTACTCCCTGTTTAGGGTGGGCCCTGCTGTCTGCTTACCTAAGATACTGCCTGAGTTAGAGCGCCTGGGATCCCTGCTTCCTCTGAGTTCTTGGAGGTTGGGGGCAGAGCTGCCACCCAAGATCTGCTCAGTCAAAAATTATCTTGATACTAAAATTTGTTTTGAAAATTGTATATTACAGATTACACAGCCTTGGCGTATCTACAGATCAAGCAAGCTGAGCAGACCTGCTCAAACCTCTGATGTCCTGGAATTCCATCTGGATACAGTGAACACACAGCATCAGAGGCTTATCAATGCACTCTTCCCCCTACCCCTCTTCTAATATCTCAACACCCATAATCAGCGAAGAAGTTAAGGAAGAGTCAGTGCCACTATTCCCTGGGCTTGGGGACTAAGGTGGTTAATATTGCGCTGTCTTTCTAGGGAAAGGTAGTGGTTTTGTTGGAACAGGGAGGATTAGCTAGGATTTATTTCATAGCCATAACCTATTGGTAGAAATTTGTGTAATTATTATCAAGATGAAGTTATAATTTCTTAAATGGTACAAAATTTACTTTGATTTTAAATTTAAGGTTTTCATTGGTATGAGATTCTTATTGATATCAAAGTGAGATGAATATTGATACTCTCATGGGCAATGTGCTTGTATAACACATTTAGGAATACAAGGCTTAGACCTAGTCCTTCTTTAAGCTTTTAAACTGATTTGAAATGTTTAGCCTGTGAGTTAAGCGCCTATAGCAAATTCATGGCTCTAAGTTTATTATTAGGGTGTTTTCTATATTTTATTTAGCTGAGAGGAGTTAAGAAACAATAGTTCAGATTGCCTTCCTTGGATAGTTGGTTTTCAAAAAGTCAGAAGTTCACAAAATTGACGTTAAAAACATTTCTGTATTAATGTTCATTTTGATTAGAGACCTGTCTGCTCCTGACAGCTTCCTGTCTTGGATTCTAAGAAGAAATTGAGCATCTTTGGAGTTACTCCAGTTGTGGTGAGACAGCCACTAGGCAAGAATTGTCTCTTCCCATCTACAGACAAATTACTGTCTAGAAAAGGACACACTTGCAGAATAGTCGACTGATTATATCTGCCTAGACAGAGTAATCAGCCCTTAATAATTCTGCATCACTAAGGTCTGTCAGATGATTCTGGGCCAGAAGGCTGAAGATCAGATGCTCCAACATTCTGTAGTATAGGGACTGTCCAGTTGTTCAGCGGTATCTAGAAATTGTTTAAGCTTTATAAGCTATGCTTAGTGCTTCCCATAATTTCAGTTAACTCAGTCATCCTGGATTTCTGATGGGGTTGAAAAGTTATAGTCTAATAGCCAATCCTGGCTATTTACCTTGAGAGAAAAGATCTGAGTGGATGGTTTTCAGCTGACACTCATTCTAAAGCCAAAAATATCCAGGTTCAGAACTAAGTGTTATAGTTAGGAGAGATGACAGAGGTTCTGGTTAGTTGACAAAATGATGAACTGAGTATTTGGAGTATTTTGTACCTCACTGGTACAAATTGGTATAATTATGCTCTAATTGTATATTGAGATAAAAGTTTTATCTTAATAGGAAGGGTGATATGTAGGAGGAGTTAAGGTGGGAGGAGTATGGAGAGGAAGAGAAGGATTAAGGAGAGGAGGAGAAGGTGGAGAGGAGAAGCTAGGTGATGAGAGAGAGAATGAGAGGGGAAGACATGGAGGCAGATATTCACGTGTCTCCACCAATCAAAGATAGTTGATATATCTAGGTTGGGTAGTGGGTTACACCTCTGATTGAGCATTATCAAATTTATAAAGCCTTTGATCAACATTAAAAAAACTGTATAAAAGCAAAAAAGAAAAGGGGCATGGGATAGGGGTTTTCTGGGGAGGGGAAATGGGGAAAGGGGATGGCATCTGAAGTGTAAATAAAATATCCAATAAAAATAAAAATAAAAAATAAAAAATAAAAAACAAAACAAAAGAAAACAAAAAACCCCACTGAGATGAGAAGGTAAACCTGAATCTGAAAGATTAACCTACAAGCTTAGCTACTCAATGAACTATTTAACTTAGATGATGGACAACCATGCTCCCATCAATCTTCCACTGTTCTGGGGTAAAGGGATTACTAAATCTACAGGAGTAACTTAATAAATGGTTGATCAGAGGTGAATGAGTAACTTAGCAGTTCAGTGCTCTTCTTGATCTTTCAGAGCACCCCAGTTTAGTTTCCAGCACACACATCAACTAGCTTGAAGTCTCCACTATCTCCAGCTTTCTGGGATCTGATGCCAACTTGTGACTACTATGAACACTCCCACTTGCATACTCCCCCCCAGTACACAATTTAAAATGAAAATAAATGATTAAAAGAAAAAAAATAGTACCAAACCCTGGCATGGTTGCTCACTCTGTACCAGGAGGCATGCTCACAGAAGCCTGATGACCTGAATTTGAATCCCACACTGAAAATGGTGGAAAGAAAGAACTAACTTCTGTAGGTTGTCCTTTATAACACACACACACACACACACACACACACACACACACACACACCAATAAATGTCTTAAATTAACACTATTTTTTAGTGACATAGTTTGTATTCATTCTCCTTTTCTATTTTCAGAATCAAAAATGAGAGACAATAAATCCTCATTGACTGGAAAGTTAAAGGAGGATGCTGAGGGGGAGAAAATAGGCAGAAATGTGGTCAGGGAGTTAGGGGAGAAGGGAAAGTGATACAAAGATAAATATATGTTAATAAAATTTAAATGATAAATAATAATTAAAACAATTATATATTTTATTGGGAAATAAGTTATAGATCATGAAGGATGAGATACATATACGTATCTGTTTATAGAATTTGTTTCATTATTTGAGATATTTTGCCAAGCATGCCTAGAGCTCTGTGCTGAGATTCCATAGAGTAAGAGAGAACTGAGAGACTGAGCCTCAGAGCTGCAACCCCAGGAGGTTTTTGTTCAGGCCTAGAGCACTGTGGGAGGAAGCTTCCTACTTTGCTGACAGTAATAGTTTGCAGCATCATCAGCCTCCACAGGATTGATGGTGAGGGTGAAGTCTGTCCCAGACCCACTGCCACTGAACCTGGCAGGGACCCCAGATGCTAGGTTGGATGCCTTATAGATGAGGAGTTTGGGTGGCTGTCCTGGTTTCTGTTGGTACCAGTGCATAAAATTATGCTTAGATATACTGACACTTTCGCTGGCCCTGCAGGAGATGGTGGCCATCTGCCCTAGAGACACAGCCAAAGAAGCTGGAGACTAGGTCAGCACAATGTCACCAATGGAGCCTGGAATGACAAACACACAGATTATTGTTATATATGTATAAAAACCTTTCCAGCAGAGGACCTTTTCCTTTAAAAACTTCAAGAATACTTTGGACATCACTATGAGAAACCAGGGAATCAAAGGGAATGGGGAAACTTAAAACCAATTACAAATGCCCCAATTATAATGATCAAGAGCCCAGAGGCATGGAAAATCATGATGGCCACAGAGGTTGCTCTCAAAACTTCTCTGCATCCTCACCTGGAACCCAGAGCAGCAGCACCCATAGGAACAGTGTGTCTGACTCCATCTCTGAGACCTGGAAGAGAGGATGGTTCTTAGGCTCCTGACAGCTGCCCTTATAGGAGCCTAGGCTGTTATATAATGAGTCCATATGCAAATCTGCTCAGCAGAGTGTGTACTGCTGTTCCAAGGGCACCTGTTCCTGTTTCACCCACAGGGAGTTGGTGTCAGCAGAAAATGTACTTGAGCAACACATGTGTCTTAAATGAACCTTCTAAATACATTTTTTTGGAGTCAGCATTTCTCTATTTTTTGTTGTCCTGAAGCTCATTCTGTAGACCAGATCCTCCTGTCTCTGCATCCTGAGTGTTGGGATTAAAGGTGCTCACCACCACCACCCTGCTTTTCCTTACAATCTATTCTATTAAGTATTTGCCCTCTAGTCTTTTGAGGTGTGAGGTCGGGGAGTGCATTGTGGATGCACTATGTAAAGAATGTTAGTTATTTCAAGAACAACTTGATCCCTCAAAATTGTACACACCCAATGAAAGCATTTTCTGAGAGGGAATAGAGAAAAATGATTCAGTGAAGAAAAGTAATTAATTCTTGGCATACTACCTTACTTTTTTAGATTCATGTTTTTGATGTGTGTTTGTGATGTGTCTTTGTATGTTTGTACATTTGTTCATGTTCTTGTTTGAAGGCAACCTCTCCTGCCATGGTATGTGTGTGGAGATCAGCAGACAAGTTTGGGTGTAGATCTGCGACAAGGTCTGTTGTTGTTCACCACTACCCATGAAATGCTTCCTAGGCCAGGTTTTTTGTGGGGATTCTGTTTCCTTCTGAATCTCATCTTGCCATAGCATCACTCTAAATACACCCTATGCTGCTGCTGTGTCTGGCTTTATATAGATACCTGGGAGCGAGCCAGGTCCTCACAGCTATGTGAAAAGCACTTTGCTTACAGAGACATCCTGTCAGCCCATTGCCTTTAAGTAAAGCCAGTGAGAGGAAGTTGTTTTTATTGATCAGAAATAATCCTGAAAGTGTTCAGAAATGAGGAAAAGTAACATGTAATGGAGATGTGCAAAGATACATCTTTTGTATAGTTCTTCAAAACATCTAAGATTATTAAAAGACAGAAATTTTGTATTTTGTCATGGTGATAAAAAGCTAATTAACCAAACTGTAGATTCTTCCCCAGAGAAAGTGTAAGACAGATAGATGAACAGTTAGAGAATATAGACAGAGAAGTGAGTATTTCTTCACATTCTAAGACTGCTGTTCTCCCTAGATTTAACTAGGCAGAAGGTTGGATTTTCTAGCTATATTTTAAGGTGGGAAGTGACATAGTAGTATTTTAATAAAATAAGAAAATAAAAAAGTTATAAGAAGCCTTATAAAAAGAAGGAACAGTACAAAGAATTGAAATGGGAAATTAGGAAGAAAGGAGGGAGAGGGAGGCAGGAAGGAAGAAGATAAAGATCAGAACTAGAGAAGGGAAGAAGTGGGAAGAAATAATGAGAAAGAAAGAAGTGAGGAAAGAGTGAGGACAAAGGAAAGATGGACAATTCCCTCCTCAACTTATGCTCACTGTTTCTGTTTCCAGGTCTCTGCCATGTAGAGATGGATCCTTTTGTTTTATTGTACACATTCATTGTACTGAACCAGCTACAGTTCAAAGACGAGATAAACAGGGCAAGCCAAATATACATCACATGATATTTACAAGTTATCCTTCACATTTTATCTTCCTTTTTGAGGTATTCTCACATTTAGTTGATTTTTGTATTCAAAATTAGAACAGTGACCTGTTATAATGTAAAATTTTATGTGATATTTCTCATTTGTGTCCAGAATAAAAAACATTTCTATATTATGCAATGTATTCTATTCGGGCCAAGAGCAATACATTTTTTTTTTTTTAATTTAGAGAACACTTTATTAGTTTTTGTAATCAAACCCACATAGATAAGACCTTACATATTTAATACAGTGTGTTACTCCTGTACAAATGGAAAAAGTTAAGTTAAACATTTCTAGATTAATATGGCTGTTAATTTCTGTACAATGCTAACTCAACACAGTAAACTGTAATACTTTTTTCCAAAGTTGACAGCATAGCTAAAGTTCCCAAATATTCCCAAATATTCCCAAATATATATATATATATATATATATATATATATATATATATATATCAGTATGTTATGTATCAATAGCAGCAACAGCTTTTCTAGGATCTGCAGTCATTTGAATAAAATTGTAGAGACATCCAGCACACTCCATTAAAAAAAGTAGAAAACAGCACAGTTCTGTTACTCTTGTGGTACCTGGCACCATTTTATTTAATTAGTTTATCAATCATCATCTGGAAAGAAAACATTCTCAACAACATCATTAAAAACAGCTCTGATAAAGCACGGTCACTACTACGTATCATAAAGCAGGTACAAGCTATTTTACATTCACAGAGGTATGATACAGTACTGTCCTACGTCTATAATACTAGAGGATACAATTTAAAAGGCATTATTTGAGACTTGATTCTACTTTTCCAGCAGAGGGCCCAGAGGATGGTGTGACACAGCTCTGTAAAGAAACACACTCTTAGATAGTTCCTTTCACTAGTGGCACAGTATTAAGAATTCATTCTCTCTATGAATGTCAGCTAAAAACTATTATTAAAAAATGAAATATCTCTAAAACAAAACTGTATAACTACTGGATTCATATAAAGATGACCTAGCAGAGATGAACTAGACCTCATCTTACCAACACATTATCAAATCAGTTATGTGGTGAGATCTCCAAGGAAGGAGATGCCAAGTAGTACTTCAAAGCTTCAGACCACAATCAAACAATCAAATAGCATCATTTTAAATAGATGCAGACGCCATATGTTACTAATCTGAATATACTCAAGAATGATGAAATCAATATTTAATCATCTGCTCACTCATCCCCGAAGAAGGGGAGATCAGTTACTACTGTACTTTATTGTGTTCAACCAAATCACCATGTTACAAAACGAGGAAGCTGCCATAATAAAAAATAAGAACCATACATTTTAAATATCCCTGAATCTCATAGTTATTATTTTAAGCCTGGTTACTGTTGGTGGGAGACAAATATTTCTGATATTATTCTACTGCTTCCATGAGCTGCTCTCATTGCTCTTGGAGCTTTTGACTTGTCTTGTATGTAGCATCAAGAACTGTACTTCTGCCAGGCATGATGATGTATTCTAGTAATTCAAACTTGTAAGAAGCTGAGGTGGGAGGATCTTAGTTTGCAGCCCTTTAGGACCCTTAGCTTGGGTTAACCAAATGACCAAATCTTCTGCCCCTCTACAAGCCCCACATCTCATCTATTTTTGCATATAGTCCTGTTAATATATATTTTTATTTATGCCTACTTTGTCATCATTTTTATTGACTGATAACTTTCTACTCATTAACATTTGGCACTTTTGCTTTAGTGCATCAGAATGGCCCCCTCATCATGAGTGGAGACTTAGTACACTCTGACAGAAAGATGGATAAGGTGATAGAATGTTGGGCCTTGGACGAGGTAACTCCATTTAACCTGTTACCTTCAGTCACATAGGGCACAGGTAGAGAGCGTGATTAACAAGTCTCTACCTCCAGAGATTTAAATATTAATGAATTATCAAAAGTCCAGGGGCGTAGCTAATTAAGTTATTCCCTCCCCTTTTTCCTTCCCTATAAAATGAGAGTCCCCTGGCCTTTGGTGGGGGAAGCGCGTATCACTTGCGTCCATTCACCATGCCATGAACAATAAAAGCTTTGGAAAATCGGACTCCACGTGTCCATGGTCTCTCCGCCTGATTCCCAGCTTTTGGAACCCTGGAACCTTGCCGATGCAGCCGATGGTCCGCCCACCAACAGCTGCGTGAATGTGGGATCCTCTGCTGGCGGCGCCGGAAGCCCTGATGCCTGACCGCCCTGAGACTCTGCCACCGGACTCCCTCCCCCCCCCTCGAGATTTCTTCCCCACAATAGAACAGAAGATTTACGGGACAGGTATGTTCCTGTGTGGAATGCAATACAGTTAGGCAGACAAGGTTGACCATTGCAATGTAGGTGCCTGATCCCAGCCCTGAGACAAGAAATTTGGCCATAAAGAGCTCAGAGAGGAGCTCTTTGAAGTGCCTAGAAGTTCTGAAGTACACTGAGTATGGGGAAAGGATGGGTTGGGCTTTACCAAGGAGCACAAAGGGCTTGAGTGTAGAAGCAGCCTTAACCATGAAGCTAACATGGTAGAAATTGGCTAAGAAGAATAAGTTTTATGCATAGTGCAAAGAGAGTCTATGTGACAGAGGTTACAAAGAGTTCACGTATTTCAGTGATTATTATTTAATGAATGTTGTGCTTGACACACAACAAAGAAAACTGTGTGAAGGCTGTTGTCATTTCTGTCTCAGATGAAATGTTAACTCTTTCATTTTGTCATTTTCTGAGTTTACAAAATCATATTAAGCATTATAACCTCTGACCAATATCCAGTTCCACATGGCCAACTTAGGTTGAGTGAACATTTAGTAAGTTATAATTCTATGTAAAGCTACTACATAGAAAATTTGCTGGCCCAGTAACTGTCGACTCTGGTATCAAACACACATTTCTCCCCGGTTTCAGAAGACAGTCATTCAGTTCCCCTTGTCAAAATGTTTTGCAGCTATGGTGGCAGAGATTTATCTGTCCCTTTGCCCCCTAGTCTTGTACTCTATATCTACCCTCTATGAGTCTATGGATTGTGTTGAGGCCTGCTCCTTTTAACGTAACTGTAGCCATTTTTTAATTTAGTCACTGTTTTGCTCATAAAGTGGAATAATGTCAATGTTCTCAGATTCCACTTCCCAGAAGTAATTATCAACAGCTGCCACTGAAGAGTGTTCTTGATAAGGCAAAAAGTTATGGTTGAATAAGTAATGCTCTGTTGTCTTAGTGTTCTGAAATTTCCCTGTTCACCACCTATCCAACCTCCCTTCCTTACTCAGAACCAACCACCTTAAAGGTTAGATCATAATACTTTGTGTAGTAAGCCAAAATGTACTAATGCTCCTCTTCTTACCTTTTAAACTTTTGAACATATTTTTCTCCTACAAAAGTCTGCCCTGATAATTGTTTGATTTCATTCACTCAGACTCAGTTCTGAACTATGTCCCTGGTCTGACCACTATTAAGGTCATTAAATTCAATAAACTAGTCTTACTTAACTGACAACAGTGTTTTTATTGTTGGTGTGGAGATTCCTGAACCACAACAGATTGTAGTGCTTATTGTTGGAGACTGCTCTATCAATTTTGGAACCCACACTGCCAAAATCATTGGGGGCTAAACTGTTAGACCCCGTACTGCCCCAAGCTGCTCCGCTCAGCGGGTCAGGGTTCATCAAGAGAGAGAGTGAGGACAGACGTGAGGAATGGAGACCACATAGAGTGTGATCCAGTTCCATTTATTCTCCAGTCTGTCTTCTTCTCTTCAAGTCCCTAGTTCTTAGTCCAAATCTCAAGTCCTAATCCTAGTTCTAAGTTGCTAGTCTGTTTCCCAGTTCCAAGTTTCTTCTTCTGGAAGCCTTCTTCTGTCTGCCTCTTACCTTTTACAGTCTCACTTTTAAGTCATGCCTTTCGGTCATGCCTTTAAGTCTTGTCTCTAAATCTGATCTCTAACCCTTTAAGTCTCACACCTGTAAGTCTCACACATCCAATGGAAGATCCTGGGTATCTGAAACAAGATGTTATCAGAGTGTGCATGATAAGTGTAAAACTACGACATGTTCCTAAAGAAATCTTCTATCCCTAACTGCTGATGGTAGAACAACACTTGGCTCAGATATTTGTAGATCTGAGGCTTATAAAAACTCTGTAGGACCCTAACACAGAGTCCTGGTTCATCTCCTTTTTTTCTTGGATATTTTACTTATTTACACTTCAGATGTTATTCCCTTTCCCCACCCCCCAAATAAAGCCCCTATTCTATCCCTTCTCCTCCTTTTTGCTTTTATAATATTTTAATTTCATGCAGGTATTGAGGTCAGCTCTAGGTTGAGGAACTAGCAATAGAGTAGGTGCAAATAGTCAAAGAACAAGCAAGACAATAAACACAAATAGTAAAAGAACAATCAAGTCCCGGGATCACCATTTCTAAGGGCTTATCAGGATGACCAACATATCTGAGCCTACTTCTCTGTCCTAGCCCAAAGTCATTTTCATGCCTGAAGCCTACTTCTTTGTTCTAGCCTAGGATTTAGATTCCTGCCTGAAATTACTTAGTTGTTCTAGCCTAATATTTAGATCCCTGAGTTTTAAATTCTAAATGAAACTTCAAAGCAGTATTAACTTTTACTTTCCTGATAGATAAGAATGTTTAACTCTTTAAAAAATATTTACTTGCCGGGCAGTGGTAGCACATGGCTTTAATCCCAGCACTTAGGAGGCAGAGGCAGGCTGATTTCTGAGTTTGAGGCCAGCCTGGTCTACAGAGTGAGGTCCAGGACAGCCAGGACTACACAGAGAAACCCTGTCTAGAAAAACAAAACAAAAAAAAACCCATAATAAAATAAAATAATAAGTAAATAAAAATAAATAAAAAATAAAAAATATTTACTTGCTTTTTCTAATTATTTGAGTAGCTGCAACACAGTTATTTCTTTTTTATTTTTTAATTTATTTTTTATTGGTTATTATATTTACATTTCAGATACTATCCCCTTTCGCCATTTCCCCTACATAGAAACCCCTATCCCATGTCCCTTCTCTTTTTTGATTTTATATAATTTAAAAAATGTTAACCAAAGGCTTTATAAGTTTGGTAATGCTCAATATCAATCAGAAGTGTAACCCAATACCCAACCTAGATGTCAACTATCTTTGACTGGTGGAGACATGTGAACATCCTCCTTCATGTCTGTCCCTTCCATCTCTCTCTTTCTCTCTCTCATCACTTAGCTCCTCCTCTCCTTCTCCTCCTCTCCTTACTCTTCCTCTTCTTCTCCATACTCCTCCCATCTTACGTCCTCCTACATATCATTCTTCCAGTTAAAATAAAACGTTTTTTCTCAAAATACAGTTAGAGCAAAACTATACCAATTTTGTCAGGAAGGTGCAAGATAGACCTAATACTCAGTCCATCATTTTGTTGACTAACCAGAACCTCTGTCATCTCTCCAAACTAAAAGATTTAGTTCTGAACCTGGCTTTATTTCTTGGCTTTAGAATGAATGTCAGCTGAAAACCATCCTCTCAGATCTTTTCTCTCAAAGTAAATAGCAAAAATTGGCTATGAGACTATAAGTTTTCAACGCCGTCAGAAATCCAGAATGACTGAGTTAACTGGAATTATGGGAAGCACAAAGCATAGCTTCTAAAACTTAGTCAATTTATAGAGACCACTGAACACCTGGACAGTCCCTATACTACAGAATGTTGGAGCATCTGATCTTCAACCTTCTGGCCCAGGATTATCTGACAGACTTAGTGATGCAGAATTATTAAGGGCTGATAACTCTGTCTTGGCAGATATAATCAGTCAACTATTCTGCAAGTTGTGTCCTTTTCTGTACAGTGATTTGTCTCTATATGGAAAGAGGCAATTCTTGCCTAGTGCCTGTCTCACCACAATTGGAATAACTCCAAATGCTCAATTTCTTCTTAGAATCCAAGACAGGAAGCTGTCAGGAGCAGACAGGTCTCTAATCAAAATGAACCTTAATACAGAAATGTTTGTAACATCAATTCTGTGAATTTCTGATGTTTTGAAAACCAACTATCCATGTAAGGTAATCTGGACTGTTGTCTGTTAACTCCTCTCAGCTATTTCTAAATAAAATATAGAAAACAGCCTAACAATAAACTTAGAGCCATGAATTTGCTATAGGCCAACTCACAGTCTAACCATCTCAAATCAGTTAAAAAAGTTAAAGAAGTACTTGGTCTAAGCCTTGTATTCCTAAATGTGTTATACAGGCACAATGCCTATGAGAGTAACAATATTCATCTCAGTTTTATATCAATAAGAAGCTCGTACCAATTAAAACCTTAAATTTAAAATCAAAGTAAAATTTTACCTTGAGAAATTATGACTTCATCTTAATAACAATTATACTTATTACTACCAGTAAGTTATGGCTATGCAATAAATCCTAGCTAATCTTCCATGTTCCAACAAAACCACTACTTTTCCCTAGAAAGACAGCCCAATATTAACCACCTTAGTCCCCAAGCCCAGAGAATAGGTGTGCCAACCTTTTATTAACTTCTTCTAGCTGATTATGGGCATTGAGATATTAGAAAAGGGGTGGGGAAGAGTAAATTGATAAGCCTCTGACACTGTCTTCACTACATCCAGCTGGAATTCCAGGACATCAGAGGTTTGAGCAGGTCTACTCAGCTTGCTTGATGAGAAGATATACCAAGGCTATGTATTCTGCAATATACAATTCTCAAAAGAAATTTTAGTATGAAGATAATTTTTTGTTTGAATTGTGGAATCTAGTCTTCTGGCAGCCTGCCTCTGTCATGTCTAATCCATATAATTCTGGGAGTTTCTGTGAGGTTGTGCTCCCACCATCCTCCCATTTCCGCCTCCATGCTCTTGAATTCCCCAACATTAGGGAATCCAAACTTTCAGGCACCAAGGCTCTCTACTTCCACTGATGCCTAACCCCTTACGCCATCCCCCTCCTCTAATTACTATGAGGGTGTGCCCCCACAATCCTCTCATTCTCACCTCCCTGCTCTTACAATTCTCCAACACTGTGGAATCCAAACTTTCAAGTACCAAGACTCTCCATTTCCAGTGATTCCTGGCAAGGCTACCCTCAACTATCTATACAGGTGGAGCCATGAGTCCCTCCCTTTGTGTTCTCAGGCTGGAGATTTTAGAATGGCTACTCCAGCTTGTTTCTTAGGACCATTTGCTTGAAAAATTGTTTTCCAGCCTTTTACTTTTAGAGTCTGTCTTTTTCACTGAGGTGGGTTTCCTGAATGCAGCAAAATGCTAGGTCCTGTTTATGTATCCAGTCCATAAACCTATGTCTTTTAATTGGGGAATTGAGTCCATTGATGTTAAGAGATATTAAGGAACAGTGATTGTTGCTTCCTGATATTTTTGTTATTAGAGGTGGAATTATCTTTGTGTTGCTATCTTCTTTTGGATTTGTTGGAAGAGGATTACTTTCTTGCTCTTTCTAGATTATAATTTCCCTCCTTGTATTGGAGCTTTCCTGCTATTATCCTTTTAAATGCTGGGTTTGTGGAAAGATATTGTGTAAATTTGGTTTTGTCATGGAATATCTTGTTTTCTCCATCTATGGTGATTGAGAGTTTTGCTGGGTATAGTAACCTGGGCTGGTATTTGTGTTCTCTTAGGGTCTGTATGACATCTGTCCAGCATCTTCTAGCTTTTATAGTATCTGATGAGAAATCTGGTGTAATTCTGATAGGTCTGCCTTTATATGTTACTTGGTCTTTTTCTCTTACTGCATTTAATATTCTTTCTTTGTTTTGTGCATTTGGTGTTTTGATTATTATGGAACAGGACATATTTCTTTTCTGGTCTAGTCTATTTTGTGTTCTATAGGCTTCTTGTATTTTTATGGACATCTTGTTCTTTAGATTAGGGAAGTTTTCTTCTATAATTTTGTTGAAGATATTTATTGGCCCTTTACATTGGGAATCTTCACTCTCATCTATGCCTATTATCCTTAGGTTTGGTCTTCTCATTGTGTCCTGGATTTCCTGGATGTTTTGTGTTAAGAACTTGTTGCATTTTCTTTGACAGTTGTGTCAATATTTTCTATGGTATCTTCTGCACCTGAGATTCTCTCTTCTATCTCTTGTATTCTGTTGGTGATGCTTGCATCTATGACTCCTGATTTCTTTCCTAGGTTTTCTATCTCCAGGGTAGTCTCCCTTTGTGATTTCTTTATTGTTTCTACTTCCATTTTTATGTCCTGGATGGTTTTGTTCAATTCCTTCACCTGTTTGGTTGTATTCTCTTGTAATTCTTTAAGGGATTTTTGTGTTTCCACTTTAAGCGCTTCTACCCATCTGCTTGTGTTCTCACATTCTTTGAGAGTATTATTTATTTCCTTCTTAAAGTCCTCTATCATCATCATTAGAAGGGATTTTAAATTTGAATCTTGCTTTCCTAGTAATACAGGGAATTGTGGACTTTTTTGTGTGGGAGAACTAAGTTCTAGTGATGCCTAGTACCCTGGGATGCTTATGCTTATGTTCTTGTGCTTGCCTTTTGCCATATGGATCTCCTTAGTGCTACCTGCCCTGCCTCTACTTGAGCCTGTCTTTCCTATTATCTTAGAGGGATCAGAACTGTGTGGGGAGGGTGTTACTAATGGGGTTACTGCTGGAGCTCAAAAATCTGCGCAGTGCTCAGGCACAGACAAGATGCTTCAGGGTTAGAGCTCCTGGGAGCCCTGCTTCCTCTGGGTTCTTAGAGATTGGGGACAGAGCTGCTGCCCAAGATCTGTTCAGTGCTCTGGCACAGACTGGAAGGCTTATTTCTTTTTTAAATTGGATATTTAATTTATTTACATTTCAAATGTTATCCTTTTTCCTGGGTTTCCCTCTGCAAACCCCCTATGGCATCCTCCCCTCACCCTGCTTCTTTGAGGGTGCTTTCTTACTCACCTACCTACTCCAGCCTCACTGCCACAGCATTCCTCTACACTGGGGCATCAAGCCTTCACAGTACCAAGGGTCTCTTCTACCACTGATGTCAGTTAAGGTCCCTTAAGCTCCTTCAGTCCTTTCCCTAACTCCTCCATTGGGGTCCCTGTGCTCAGTCCTATGGTTGGCTGTGAGCATCTCCATCTGTATTGGTCAGGATCTGACAGAGTCTCCGAGGAGAGAGCTGTATCAGGCTCCTGACAGCAAGCACTTCTTGGCATCTGCAACAGTGTCTGTGTTTGGTGTCTGCATGTGGGATGGATCCCTAGATGGAGGCATCTCTGGATGGTGTTTCCTTCAGTCTCTGCTCTACTCTTTGTCCCTGTATTTCCTTTAGACAGGAACAGTTCTGGGTTAAAAGTTTGAAGATGGATGGTTGGCACCATCCCTCAATGGGGGGGGGGCAGGCCCAACTTCTGGATATGGACTTGCCAGGTTCACCCTCCCCTTTGTGGGGTATTTTTCTAATGTCATTTCTGTGGGGTCCTGGGAGGCTGTTACTTTCCTGGCATCTGGGACTTTCTGGTTCTTCCCCATAGTTCCCCACACCCAATTGCTACACACCTCTGTTCATCTCTCTGGAGATCCTCTGTACATCTCCATTTCCTCCCATACCTGACTCTCCACCTTTTTCCCCCTTCCCCCTTTCTCTTTCTCTCACCCTCTACTTCCCTTGCTTATTTTACTCCCCTTTCTAAGTAGGACTGAAGCATCTACTCTTTGGTCTTCTTTCCTTTTGATGTTCATGTGGTCTCTGAGTTGTATCCTGTATATTCCATGGTCTTTGCCTAATATTCACTTATCAGTGAGTACATATCATGTGTGTTCTTTTGTGAATGAGTTACCTCACTCAGGATGATATTTTATAGATCCATCCATTTGCCTCCTAATTTCATGAAGTCATTGTTTTTAATAGCTAAGTAGTACTCCATTGTATAAATGTACCACATTTTCGGTATCCATTCCTCTGTTGAGGGACATCTGGCTTGTTTTTGCTATTATATATGGCTTCTATGAACATAGTGGAGCATGTGTATTTATTACACTTTGGAGAATCCTCAGGGTATATGTCAAGGAGTGGTATAGCTGGGTTCCCAGGTAGTACTATTTCTAATTTTCTGAGGAACCACCAGACTGATTTCCAGAGTGGTTGTACCAGTTTGCAATCTCATTAGCAATGATGGAGTCTTCTTCTTTCTCTATATTCTCACTAGCATATGCTATCACCCGATCTTAGCCATTCTCACTGGTGTTAGGTGGAATGTCAGGGTCATTTAGTTTGTATTTCCCTGATGACTAAGGATGTTGAGCATTTCTTAAGGTGCTTCTCAGCCATTCGAGTTTCCTCTGTTGTGAATTCTTTGTTTAGTTCTGTTCTCCATTTTTAAACAAGGGCATTTGATTCTCTGGAGTTCAACTTCTTGAGTTAGTTATATATATTGGATATTAGCCTTCTATCTTTACTAATCCTACTACTGTAGGATTAGTAAAGATCTTTTCCCAATCTGTTGGTTGCCCCTTTGTCCTATTGACATTGTCCTTTGCCTTACAGAAGCTTTGCAATTTTATGAAGTCCCATTTGTCAATTTTTGATCTTAGATCATAAGGCATTGGTATTCTGCTCAGGAAACTTTTTCCTGTGCCAATGTATTTGACGCTTTTTCATACTTTCTCTTCTGTTTGTTTCAGTGTGTCTGGTTTTATGTGGAAGTCTTTGATCCACATGGACTTGAGCTTTGTACAGGGTGATAAGAATGGATCAATTTGCATTCTTCTACATGTTGACTGCCAGTTGAACAAGTATAATTTGTTGAAATTGTTCTCTTTTTTTTTACTGGATGGTTTTACCTTCTTTTCAAAGACCAAGTGACCATAGGTATGTGGGTTCATTTCTGGGTCTTCAATTCTATTCCATTGATCTACCTGCCTGTCACTGTACCAATACCATGCAGTTTTTTATCACTATTGCTCTGTAGTACAGCTTGAAGTCACGGATGGTGATTCCCCAAGATATTATTTTACTGTTGAGAAGAGTTTTCGATATCCTGTTTTTTTTTTTTTTTTTTTTTGTTATTCCAAATGAATTCAAGAATTGCTCTTTCTAACTCTATGAAGAATTGAGTTGGAATTTGATGAGGATTGCATTGAATCTGTAGATTGCTTTTGGCAAGATTGCCATTTTTACTATATTAATCCTGCTAATCCAGGAGTATGGGAGATCTTTCCATCTTCTGAGGTCTTCTATGATTTCTTTCTTCAGAGACTTGTAGTTTTTGTTGTACAGATCTGTCACTTGCTTGGTTAGAGTCACACCAAGGTATTTTATATTATTTGTGACTATTGTGAAGGAAGCTGTTTCCATAATTTCTTCTCAGCTTATTTATCCTTTGATTATAGAAAGGCTACTGATTTGTTTGAGTTAATTTTATATCCAGCCACTTTGCTGAAGGTGTTTATCAGGTTTAGGAGTTCTCTGGAGGAAGTTTTGGGGTCACTTGCTCTGGCCCGCAGGACAGTGAACTAGGATCTGGGAGACCTGGAAGAGGGTACTGGAGAACAGAAGAATACAAAGGAGGACAGCATGTCTAGAATCTCATCAAACTGTAATTTTTATTTTTTCATACAGAGGTTATATTCACGTAAAGGCAGGATGTGGGGAAGGGGATGACACAAGAGTGTAGGTGTTCTTAGGGGGAGTACAGATATCTTCCAGAACAGGGTATCAGCTGGGTGAAGAAGCACGAACAAGTCACTATGACTTTGTCTATGATTCACTTGTTTTTATCTAAATTGGTACTATCCACCAAGGCTACCTATCCACAAGATCTATGACTATTAGTTCTTATCCAGGCTGGTAAATTTCCACCAAGGCTGCCTGTTTACAAGATCTTATAGCCATCTGTTCAGTGTTTTTCCACAGAGACCAAGACTTTGTGTTAGGAGGCACATATGTCTGACTCAGACCTACAGCTGATTTTAGACCTTCTGTGTAGAAGCAAGGCTGGTCCCGACAGTCACTTATGCATACTATCTTATCTTTTGCAAATAATGATAGTTTGACTTCTTTATTTCTAGTTTGTATCCCTTTGACTCCATTTTGTTTTCTAATTTCTCTGGTTAGAACTTCAAAGACTATATTGAGTATGCAGGGAGAGAGTGGGCAGCCTTGTCTAGTCCCTGGATTTTAGAAGGATTGCTTCAAGTTTCTCTCCATTTAGTTTGATGTTGGCTACTGGTTTGCTACATATTTCTTTTACTATGTTTAGGTTTGGACCTTGAATTCCTGATCTTTCCAAAGTTTTTACCATGCAGGGATGTTGCATTTTGTCAAATGCATTCTCAGCACTTAATGAGATAATCATGTGGCTTTTTTTTCGAGTTTTCTAATATAGTGAATTACATTGATGGATTTTTGGATATGGAACCATGCTTGCATTCCTGTGATGAAACTTAGTTGATTATGATGTGTTGTGGCCCAAGCTGTCCCACACTTGGGGGCCAAAATGTTGCGGACTGCTCTGTCAATGTTGGGACCCGCACTGCCAAAAGCCTTGGGGACTAACTTGTTAGCATGCACTGCCCCAAGCTGTTCCAGTCCTCGGGTCAGGGTTCAGCAAGAGAGAGAGTGAGGATGGACTGTAAGGAATGGAGACCAGACAGAGTGTGATTTAATCCCATTTATACTTCAGTCTCTCTTCTTCTCTCCAAGTCCCAAGTCCTAAGTTCCTAGTCCCTAGTCCCTAGTCCCTCCAAGTTCTAAGTTCTTTCTCCAAGTGCCAAGTGCCTAATTCTCTGTTGCAAGTGTCTAACCTAATTCCTAGTTCCAAGTTGTACTCTTAGTTGTGTCTGGTTCTCTGTTCTGAGTTCTCTAGTCCAAGTGTCTTCTACCTAATGTCAAGTAATCTGTTGCTTTCTCTGTGTGCCTCTCACCTTTTATATGTTTCACTTCTAAGCCACACCTTCAAGTCACACCTTTAAGTCATGCCCTTCAGTCTTGTCTCTAAATCAGATCTCTAAGTCATGCCCTTAAGTCACAGCTCTAACTCACACGTTTAAGTCTCACACACCCAAGGGAAGATCCTGGGTATCTAAGACAAGATGTTATCAGAGTGTGCTCAGCTGTTGTAGGCTATTGTATTCAAATCTCTTATCAGGGTATATGGCTCAAGATGGCTGCAAGGATGATAGCCGCCTTCTGTTGGCTCTCCACCATGATGGTTGATTGTTTTGATGTGTTCTTGGATTCGGTATGCAAGAATTTTATTGAGTATTTTTGAATCGATATTCATAAAGGAGATTGTTCTGAAGTTCTCTTTCTTTGTTGGGTCTTTGTGTGTTTTAGGTATGAGTGCAATTGTGGCTTCATAGAACCAATTGGGTAGTATTTTTTCTAATTCTGTTTTGTGTAGTAGTTTGAAGCATGTTGGTATTAGGTCATCTTTGAAGGACTCATAGTATTGTGCACTGAAACCATCTGGTCCTGGGTTTTCTTTGGTTGGGAGACTTTTAATGACTGTTGCTATTTCTTTAGGTGTTATGGGATTGTTTAGATGGTTTATCTGCTCCTGATTAAAGTCTGGTACCTGGTATCTGTCTAGCAAATTGTCCATTTCATCCATATTTTCGAGTTTTGTTGAATATAGGCTTTTGAAGTAGGATCTAATGATTTTTTGAATTTCCTTGGTTTCTGTTGTTATGTCTCATTTTTCATTTTGGGTTTTGTTAATTTCAATACTCTCTCTATGCCCTCTGTTTAGTCTAGCTAAGGGTTATCTATTTTGTTGATTTTTTTCAAAAGAACCAGCTCCTGGTTTTGTTGATTTTTTGTATAGTTCTTTTGTTTCTGCTTGGTTTATGTCAGCCCTGAGTTTGATTATTTCCTTCACTCTAATCCTCTTGGGTGTATTTGCTTCTTTTGTTCTAGAGCTTTCAGGTGTGCTGTCAGGCTGCTAGTGTATGCTCTCTCCAGTTTCTTTTTGTAGGCACTTAGAGCTATGAGTTTTCCTCTTAGCACTGCTTTAATTGTGTTTCATAAGTTTGGGTATGTTGTGCCTTCATTTTCATAAAATTCTAAAAAGCCTTTAGTTCCTTTCTTTATTTCTTCCTTGTCCAAATTATCACTTAGTAGAGCATTGTTCAGATTATATGTGTATGTGTGTTTTCTGTTGTTTTTTATTGTTATTGAAGACCAGCTTTATTCTGTGGTGATCTGATATGATGCATGGGATTATATCAGTCTTCTAGTATCTGTTGAGGCCTGTTTTGTGACTGAGTATATGATCAATTGTGGAGAAGGTGTCATGAGGTGCTGAGAACAAGATATATTCTTTTGTTTTAGGATGAAATGTTTTATAGATATCTGTTAAATCAATTTGGTTCATAACTTCTCTTATTTTCCATATGTCTCTGTTTATTTTCTGTTTCCATGATCTGTCCATTGATGAGAGTGGGATGTTGAAGTCTCCCACTATTATTTTGTGAGGTACAATTTGTGCTTTGAGATTTAGTAAGTTTCATTTATGAATGTCAGTGACCTTGCATTTGGAGCATATATGTTCAGTATTGAGAGTTCATCTTGGTAGATTTTTCCCTTGACAAGTATGAAATCGCCTTTCTTATCTTTTTTTATAACTTTTGTTTTAAAATCAATTTTATTCGGTATTAGAATGGCTACTGCAGCTTGTTTCTTGTGATCATTTGCTTGGAAAATTGTTTTCCAACTTTTTCCTTTGAGGAAGTGTCTGTTTTTGTCACTGAGATGTGTTTCCTGCATGCAGCAAATGCTGGGTCCTGTTTAAATATCCAGTCTGTTACTCTATGTCTTTTTATTGGGAAATTGAGTCCACTGATGTTAAGAACTATTAAGGAAAAGTGATTGTTGCTCCTTAATATTTTTGTTGTTAGAGGTAGAATTATGTTTGTGTGGCTGTCTTCTTTTTGGTTTGTTGGAAGATTACTTTCTTGCTTTTTCTAGGGTGTTTTTCCCCTCCTTGTCTTGGAGTTTTCCATCTATTTGTCTTTGTAGGACTGGATATGTGGAAAGATATTGTGTAAATTTTGTTTTGTAATGAAATATATTGGTGTTTCCATCTATGGTAATTGAAAGGTTTTCTGGGTATAGTAGCCTGGGTTGGCATTTGTGTTATCTTTGGGTCTGAATGGCATCTGTCCAGTATCTTCTAGCATTCATAGTCTCTGGTGAGAAGTCTGGTATAATTCTGATAGGTCTGCCTTTATATGTTAGTTGACCCTTTTCCCTTACTGCTTTTAATATTCTTTCTTTGTTTTGTGCATTTGGTGTTTTGACTATTACTTGACAAGAGGGATTTCTTTTCTGGTACAGTCTATTTGGAGTTCTGTAGGCTTCTTGTATGTTTATGTACATTTTATTTAAGGTTAGGGAAGTTTTCTTCTATAATTTCATTGAAGATATTTATTGGCCCTTTAATTTGGGAATATTCCCTGTCTTCCATACCTATTTTCCTCATGTTTAGTCTTCTCATTGTGTCCTGGATTTCCTGGATATTTTGGGTTAGGAGCTTTTTGCATCTTGTCAATGTTTTCTATGGTGTCTTCTGCATCTGAGATTCTTTCTTCTATCTCTTGTATTTTGTTTGCTATGCTTGCATTTATGACTCCTGATTTCTTTTCTTGGTTTTGTAACTCCAGGGATGTCTCCCTTTTTGGTATCTTTATTGTTTCTATTTCAATTTTTAGATTCTGGATGGTTTTATTGAATTCCTTTACCTATTTATGTTTTCTTGTAATTCTTTAAGGGATTTCTGTGTTTCTTCTTTAAGGCCTTCTACCTGTTTCCCTGTTTCCTTCCTTCCTTCCTTCCTTCCTTCCTTCCTTCCTTCCTTCCTTCCTTCCTTTCTCTCTCTCTCTCTTTCTCTCTCTTTCTCTCTCTCTCTCTCTCTCTTTCTTTCTTTCTTTCTTTCTTGGGAATGATCATCAAATGACTTTATTGTAAACCATCCACCAGTTATTAGTAGGTTTTTTCTTTTTTTTTTGTTTTTTGAAATTGAAATTCTCTTAATGGTGGGCTCCACTAAAATACTTTCTTACTTCAAGAGGGAAAGATATTGGCACTGTCACATTCAAAATAAAAAATCAAACTGTAACTATCCAATGTCTGGTACTCACAATCCTCTGGGCTCCTCCAAGGGTTCGGGTCACTTCTCCAGCTCTTCCCTTTGTAGCACACAGCTTGTCTTCTAGGCTCCAGCTGCCTGTACTGAGGTGCTGCTGCTGTTCTTGATGGTCAACTCATGGTACTGACATATCCAAAACACTGCTGTCTTCTGTTGTAACTGGACTGTACATTCACAAATAGCCTTTCATAGGTTCTTTTCATTGTGCTAAGCCTTACTTCTCTCTGCATGACCCTTCAATCCTGGGACTTCAACTGCCTCTGAGGCTGCAGCTTCACCAATGGCCTCTCTTGGCCTCTCACTGTGCCAAGCATCCGCTGTTCCCCTTTCATGTTTTAAAACCAGTACCACTTGGGTGACTCTTACACGTTACCAAGTCTTTTTGCCTACATGAGGTACAGCTGTGGCTGCCTCTGAAGCAGTTTCTCTGTTCTCTCAGGAAACACTTCCTAGATTTCACCTTAGTGATGCTGGTCTCTTCTTTTTTGGGATATTTTATTTGCATTTCAGATGCCATCCCCTTTCCCCATTTCCCCTCCCTAGAAAACCCTTATCCCATGCCCCCTTTTCCTTTTTGCTTTTATACAATTTTTTAAAAATGTTAATCAAAGGCTTTATAAGTTTGGTAATGCTCAATCAGAAGTGTAACCCAATACCCAACCTAGATATATCAATTATCTTTGACTGGTAGAGACATGTGAACATCTGCCTCCATGTCCCGCCTCTCTTTCTCTCTCTTTCTCTCTCTCATCACCTAGCTTTTCCTCTCCTTTCTCTCCTCTCCTTACTCCTTCTCTTCCTCTAGGTATTCCTCCCACCTTAGCTCCTCCTACATATCACCCTTCCTGTTAAAATAAAACTTTTCTCTCAAAATACAATTAGAGCACAATTATTCCTAATTGTACCAGTGAGGTACAAGATAGTCCTAATACCCAGTCCATTATTTTGTTAATTTATGACCTTGCAGTCTTCTAGTAGGTGTTTAACCATGAAAAATGAAACCCTATTTTTATACAAAACCTGTACATAAATGCATAAACATTCACTATTACTGAGACAGGGCCTTTCTGTGTAGCAGAACCTGGCCCAGGGCTCACTATGTAGACTATCTCTGTCCCCAGTAATGCAGGGATTATAGGCATGTGCCACTATTCTGCACAACATTATTACTAACAGACCCAAACTTGAAACAGTCACACATCCTTGAACTAATGATTTAAAACAGAAAGCTTGGGACCACCCAACAATTGAATAATACTAACACCAAACAGTATACTACCAGCATCTAAAATGACATTGGTGACTCGCTTAGTGTGCTGTGCTGGGGAAATGAAGCTGGCCTCAAAGGCTGCACATTAGCTGTTTGCTACAGCTTATGCTTAGACTCTCAGCTACCTTGGACACTAAGGCACAGACAGGAAAATTGTTAATTTTGAAGTCAGCCTGAGCAAGTGGAGAGACTCTTTTTCCACAACTAACCAACCAACAAACCAACCAACCAACCAACCAACCAGTAAAAATAAAACCCCCAAATATAACTACATATCATATGTTCTATCCATAAAATTTTCTGGAAAACCAAACTAAGAATCATGAAAGTCTCCAGAGCTGGCATGATGATGTTGTTGATTATATCTTGAATACAGTTTTAAATACACAGCTCTATATTTCCCCAAACATATAGAATTACATAATTTATAAGGTGGCTTGTTTATGGCTGGAGGTGCATACATTTAACCCCAACTCTTGGGAAACTTAGGAAGAAGAATGCAAATTTGAGGCCAGCTTTGCTTACACATTAGTATCCTAACTGATCTCTCCCTTAACCCTTCAAAAAAGAAGAGATAAAAGGAATTGTGATTGAATATGAAATTGAGCTCTGGAGGCCAATACAACGAACATAATATGTCACATTACAAACTTATTTGGGAGAATTTCTAGTTTCCAGGTTTATTAGAGAACTTGCAAATATAAAATTTGATGATAATTGTTATCTTGGGACATTGCATGAGAGCTGCTCAGTGGAGAGTTGGAAAATATTCGAAGAAATAATGTTATGGGGTTCCTGACCCCTGGGAAAAGGATACAGAGTCAATGAAGTTTTATTTAAAAGATTTATTGATTACTGTTATCAGGATAAGAATCTCTGAGCCAAAATTGATATTTTGGTGTGAAGGAGGATGAGGGAAGGATTTTTAATACTGAAAAAACACAAGACAACCTTGAGTATCTGCACAAGCAAGTCAGGAGTTTTATGCCCTGTCAAGATAAGGTAACTTCAAAATAGCCCTTGATTGTATGGAGGTTAGAGAAGCCACAATGTAGTTAGTCGTATCTTAATATGTAGATGGTCATGGCTGTGCATTTCTGGGTGAATGACACTAAGTTAAGGTTAAAGAAAGTTATCTGCCAGGGACTGAAGTCAGAGAAAATCAGCTAGTGGTTACCAAGATCAATACCTAACTTAAAATGGAGTTTCTTTAGCCATAATAATTATTTTATGGAGAACATAAAGTATTTGTGGTGGTTTGGATGAGAACACCCCATTATATATTTGAGTGTCTTGTTCTATATTTGGTTGGTTGTTAGGAAGGACTAGGAGGTATTGGAGGAGGTGTGGTCTTGTTGGAAGAGATGTGTGAGTGACACACTTAGGGTGGGCTTTGAAGTTTCACTCCCAGGCCCCATGTCTGTCTCTTGGACTGCCATCTATGGATCAGGATGTAAGTCTTTAGCAACTGTTCCAGCAAAATTCCTGCCTATCTGCCAGCATAATATCTGGTCATGATGGCCATGGAGTAACCCTCTGAAACTGTGAGCAAGGCCTCATTTAAATGTTTTCTTCTATAAAATGTCTTGGACATGATGTTGCATCACAGCAACAGTAACCCTAACTAAAACCACATTATTAATATAAATCTTTTTTATGTACACAGTGATAATGAATAGAGTTAATCAGATAGCCAGGCTGGTGTGAGGTCTGGGGAGCAGAGAGGCCAGCCAATGGCAACAAACAATGATCTCTTAGAAGTGAATATTGGCAAGTCAAGTTCATATTGTAGGCTTGTGTGTTCTTTAACACTTTGATGCTGTTTTAGAGCTGAACGGACTCATCTGTGTGCCACTTACATGCTAATGTCCTATTGGTACCCGGAAGCCTAAGGATGGGTAGGGTGTCAATAGCATTCTCTGGCCAGCATGTCTTCCTAGTTGTAGGAGCGTGGGGGTCATTAATGAAACCATAATTCAGGCACTGGAATAGACTCTTGATTGTACATCTTCTGTATTGTGTGTGACATTAGGCCAACTCCCTAACTTCCCCAAGCCTCAATTTCCTGCCAAGGAATTTGCCTTGGTTGCAAAGCTTAAAAGGGTAACTCCAAATTCATAATACAGATGAATTATATTTAATATAACACTAAAAGATCAATGCCAAGCAACAGTCTTTTATTTTGTGAATAAGAAAATGTTGGTAAGGAATTTTATGATGTGCAATATATTATTTGAAAGGTTAGGCCAATTCTCTGTATATTCATGTCATGTTCCTGCCACTAGATGTAGATAGTGTATAGGCCGAGAGAAGCATCAGAAACTCACAATAAAAAGTCCATGACCACTGCATGCTGCAACATGCAGAGTGGCTTTTGTCAGCAGGTGGACTGCAGATAGGGCTGAGTAGGGATGGTAGTGGTGGAGTCAAACAATGGGAAGAGCTCTTGGAATGAAGCTTGATGACCTAAGCAAATGACCTTTTATTTGTCCCTTGCTGAGTGAACTTCTTCCATCCTCTCTCTCTCTCTCTCTCTCTCTCTCTCTCTCTCTCTCTCTTTTTCTTTCCTTTTTTTCTTATAAAGGATAACATTTATTTGGGGCTAGCTTACAAGTTCTGTCCATTATCATCAAGGTAGGAATTTGGCAGGATTTAGGGAGGCATAATGCAGGCAGAGATGAGAGTTTTACATTTTCTTCTGAAGGCTGCTAGTGGAAGATTGACCTCCAGGCAGCTAGGATATTGGCCTGTGCCCATAGTGACTCACCTGCTCCAACAAGGCCATACCTCCTAATTGTGACACTTCTTGAGCCAAGCACACTTCATTCCACTCCCTGGCCCACATAGACCTTTTCAAACACATGAGTGTATGGGGGCCATATTTAGCCATATCATAATTAAAAAGGACATTTAGTCCAACTTCCAAGTCCCCATAGTCTATAGCAGTCTCAACAAAGTTAAAAGTTCAGAGTTAAAAATCTCTTATGATGCAAAAAGGAAAAGGAGGCATGGGATAGGGGTTTCCTAAAGGTGGTGGGGGTGGGGAATGGGGAAAGGAGATGCCATCTGAAGTGTAAATAAAATATCTAATAAAAAAATCTCTTATGAGATTCATCCAATCACTTAATTGTAATCCCGAAAGCAAGGCAGGGAACCAGCTGGGCAAACTCCAAACTCTGCATTTCCATGTCTGATGTTAAAGTGGTCTTCAGATCTCCAACTCCTTTTTCAACTTTGTTGGCTGCAACAAACTTCTTTTCCCATGTTGGTTCCACTCCTCATTAGCAGCTTTCCTCAGTAGATATCCTATGGCTGTGTCATCTCAAAAATCTTTGGGTCTTTAAGGTAACTTCAATTTTACAGCTTCTCTTTTATTTATTTATTTTTTTTAGATTTTTCTTTTTACAAAATTTTGGTTGTATTTTTATCCAGGCAAAATATTTTTAATTTATCTCTTCACTTAAAGCACTATTTGTAAATGTGTTTTTATAAACTAATTGTGGAGTATCCAGATATATTCACAATTTTTCTTTTTTAATTTACATTTCAGATGCCATCCCTTTTCCCAATTTCCCCTCCCTAGAAAACCCCTATCCCATGCCCCCTTTCCCTTTTTGCTTTTATACAATTTTTTAAATGTTAATCAAAGGCTTTATAAGTTTGGTAATGCTCAATCAGAAGTGTAACCCAATACCCAACCTAGATATATCAACTATCTTTGACTGATGGAGACACGTGAACATCTGCCTCCATCCCCCCTCTCTTTCTCTCTCTCATCACCTAGCTTCACACTTCCTGTTAAAATAAAACTTTTCTCTCGAAATGCAATTAGCGCATCTCTGTTTTGTTCATAAGGTGAAATAAAGTCAATATTCTCAGACTCCACTTCCCAGAAGTAATTATCAACATCTACCACTGAAGAATGTTATTGATAAGCCAAAAAGTTATGGTTGAATCAATAACGCTCTGTTGTCTTAGTGTTCTGATATTCCTCTGTTCACCTCCTATCCAACCTACTTTCCTTACTCAGAACCAACCAGCCTAAAGGTTAGCCTATAATACTTTGTCTACTAAGCCAAAATGTAATATTGCTCCTCTTCTTGCCTTTCAAAGTTTTGGTCATTTTTTTTTCTATAAATAGTCTGCTCTGATAATTGTTTGAGTTCATTGATTCAGACTCAGTTCTCAACTATGTCCCTGGTCTGACCACTATTAAGGTCATTAAATTAAATAAAATATTCTTACTTAACTGAGATTATTGTTTGTATGGTTGGTGTGGAGATTCCCGAACCAATAAGATTGTAGTTTGCTTATCATTGACTTTACAGCTTATATTCACACAATAAAAGAATATATTGTATATTCTTCTTTCTGAGTCGAGGATTCCTCACTCAAGTGTATTTATTGTACTGTCTTCTTATAAATTTCATGTTGTGCTGGAGCTCAGGATCACAGAGACATCTGGACCCCAAGAAGTTCTGACACAACCATGATAACTGGAAATGTAGGCTCCAGTCAGAACCAGTGAGAATAGGTAGCACTAGTGCTAACCAAACGGCAAAAGGAAAGAGTAAGAATGTAAACCACAGAAAACAAAGTTACTTGGCATCACCAGAACCTAGTTCTCCCACCATAGCAAGTCCTGAACACCACATCACACCAGAAAAGCAGGGTTCAGAATTAAAATCAGTTCTCATGATGATGATAGAGGACTTTAAAAAGGACATAAACAACACTCTCAAAGAATTTGAGGGAGAACACATGTAAAAAGGTAGAAGCCCTTAAAGAAATGCAAGAAAACACAACCAAAGAGGTGAAGGAATTACACAAAACCATCCAAGATCTAAAAATGGAAGTAGAAACAATAAAGAAATCTCAAAGGGCGACTACCTTGGAGATAGAAAACCTAGGAAAAAGATAGACACATAGACACATAGACACAAGCATCACCAACAGAATACAAGAGATAGAAGAGAGAATCTCATGCACAGAAGATACCATGGAAAACATTGACACAACAGTCAAAAAATGCGAGAAATGCAAAAAGCTCCTAACACAAAACATCCATGAAATCCAGGACACAATGAGAAGACCAAACCTAATGATAATAGGTATAGATGAGGGTGAAGACTCCCAACTTAAAGGTCCAGTAAATATCTTCAACATTATAGAAGAAAACTTCCCTAACCTAAAGAAAGAGATGTTCTTAAATATACAAGAAGCCTACAGAACCCCAAATAGACTAGACCAAAGAAGAAATACATCCTGTCACATAATAATCAAAACATCAAATGTACAAAACCAAGAAAAAATGCAAAAAGGAGTAAGGGAAAAAGGCAAAGTAACATATAAAGGCAGACCTATAAGAATTACACCAGACTTCTCACCAGAGATCATAAAAGCCAGAAGATCCTGGAATCCCAATCACTATTGATGGAGAAACCAAAATATTCCATGACAAAACCAAATTTACACAATATCTTCCCACAAATCCAGCACATCAAAGGATAATGGATGGGAAACTCCAACACAAGTAGGGAAACTACAACCAAAAAAGCAAGGAAATAATATTCCAACAACCCCAAAAGAAGATAGTTACACAAACATAATTCCACCTCTAATAATAAAAATAACAGGAAGCAACAATCATTTTTCCTTAATATCTCTTAATATCAATGGATTCAATTCTCCAACAAAAAGACATAGACTATCAGACTGGATACATAAACAGGACCCAGAATTCTGCTGCATACAGGAAACACACCTCTGTGACAAAGACAGACACTACCTCAGAGGAAAAGGATGAAAAATAATCTTTCAAGCATATGGTCCCAAGAAACAAGCTGGAGTAGCAATTCTAATATCAAATAAAGTCGACTTTCAACCAAAAGTAATCAAAGAAGATAAGGAAAGACACTTCATACTCATCAAAGAAAAAATGTACCAAGAGGAACTCTCAATTTGAACATCTATGCCCCAAATGCAAGGGCACCCACATACATAAAAGAAACTTTACTAAAGCTCAAAGCATACATTGCACCTCACACAATAATAATGGGGGACTTCAACACCCCACTTACATCAATGGACAGATCATGGAAACAAAAACTAAACAGAGACACTATGAAACTAACAGAAGTTATGAACCAAATAAATTTAACTGATATCTATAGAACATTTCATCCTAAAACAAAAGAATATACCTTTTTCTCAGCACCTCATGGTACCTTCTCCAAAATACACCATATAATTGGTCACAAATCAGGCCTCAGCAGATACAAAAAGATTGAAATAATCCCTTGTACCCTATCAGACCACCATGAACTAAGGCTGCTCTTTAATAATGACAGAAACAATGGAAAGCCCACATACATGTGGAAACAGAACAATGCTCTATTCAATGATAACTTGGTCAAGGAAGAAAAAAAATTAGACTTTTTAGAATTTAATAAAAATGAGGACACATCATACCAAAACTTGTGGGACTCCAGGAAAGCAGTACTAAGAGGAAAACTAATATCTCTAAGTGCCTACAAAATGAAACTGGAGAGAACATACACTAACAACTTGACAGCATACCTGAAAGCATTAGAACAAAAAGAAGCAAATATACCCAAGAGGAGTAGAAGGCAGGAAATAATCAAACTCAGGGCTGAAATCAACCAAGATGAAACAGAAAGAACTATACAAAATATCAACAAAACCAGGAGCTGGTTCTTTGAAAAAATCAACAAGATAGAGAAACCCTTAGCTAGACTAACCAAAGGGCACAGAGACAGTATCCAAATTAATAAAATCAGAACTGAAAAGGGAGACATAGCAACAGAAACAGAGGAAATTAAAAAAAAATCGTCAGATCGTACTACAAAGGCCTATACTCAACAAAATTGGAAAATCTGGATGAAGTGGACATTTATCTAGATAGATACCAAGTACCAAAGTTAAACGATGAGCAGATAAATCATCTAAACAGTCACATAACCCCTAAAGAAATAGAAGCAGTCATTAAAAACCTCCCCACCAAAAAAAGTCCGGGACCAGATGGTTTTAGTGCAGAATTTTCTTGTCTATGCCTTAGTGTCCAAAGTAGCTGAGAGTCTAAGCATAACTGTAGCACACAGCTAATGTGCAGCCTTTGAGGCCAGCTTCATTTCCCCAGCACAGCACACTAAGAGAGTCACTGATGTCATTTTAGATGTTGGTAGTATACAGTGTGGTGTTAGTGTTATTTGATTGTTGGATAGTCCCGAGCTTTCTTTTTTAATCACTAGTTCAAGAACATGTGACTGTTTCAAGTTTGGGTCTGTTAGTAACAATGTTGTGCAGAGTAGTGGCACATGCATGTAATCCCTCTATTACTGGGGACAGAAATAGTCTACATAGTGAGCCCTGGGCCAGGCCCTGCTACACAGCAAGGCCCTGTCTCAGTAATAATGAATATTTACACAAATAAGTACAGGTTTTATATAAAAATAGGGTTTCATTTTTCATGGTTAAACAGCTAGTAGAAGACTGCAGGGTCATAAATTATGCTTAACTTTAAAAGAAACTGGCAAACTGTTTGGCCAAGGCACTGCACCATTTAACACAGGTCATTTGGGGAAATATGGTCCTGTTGATCTAGTCTATATAATTGGTACCAATATAAATACATATCCAATGGTAGATATCTGTTCAATTTTCTGACATGTTATTGTTAAGATATTTGTTTTCTGACTATCTACCGTGAGGATTCTTTGAATATGTTGCATACTTCTTATGAATGCTTTCTCACAGGGTGTGACCTGTCTTTTCTTTTTCTTAACTATCTCTTTGAGAAGTTTAGGGTTTTTTTTTTTTTTTTTTTTTTTTTTTTTTTTTTTTTTTTTTTTACTCGAATTATCTTTTTTTCCTTTTCTTTTCTACAGCTTGCAGATCCTAGTTTACTGATCTTGACAGTTATTATTATTTCAGATTTGGTTTCTATTCTAGTTTGCTTTCTGTTGCTGAGGTAAAACACTGACCAAAATCAACGTAGCAGTAACTGAAGTAAGAGACTATGAAGACACATTGCTTACAGGCTGCTCTGGGCTCACATTCAGTTACCTTTCTTCTACAGCCCAGACTCATGTGCTTAGGTTTGGCCACACCCACAGTGGGCTGGTCCCTCTTACATCAAGTAGCAATTGAGAAAATGCCTGAAGACAAGTTCACAGGCCAGTTTGATGAATACAATTCCTCAATAAAGGTGCCCTCTTACCATGTATGTGAAATTGACAGCTGATGCATTGTTACTTTTTAAAAATAATTTCTTCTTATTATAACTGAACAATTCTTTTTTCTTAAGATACATTTACTTACTTTATATGAGTACACTGTTTCTCTCTTTAGACATCACAGAAGAGTGCATCAGATCCCATTACAGATGGTTATGACCCACCCTATTGTTTCTGGGGATTGAACTCAGGACCTCTGAAAAAGCAGTCAGTGCTTACTGAGATATCACTCCAGCCCTCAATAATAATTATTTCTGTTCAACAAACATAAAACACAGATAATCATTCTCAGACATTGTGACATTGTTTGTTATTGTGCCTAATATACCTTAGACAGATATTTGATGGAGACATCTCATTTGGAGCAGCATGTTCTGAGATATCTTCAAGATATCTGAGATATTTTCAAGACTTGAACTGTTTTACTCATTTTTTTCACCTGTTTGACAGTATTTTTATTAATTATTTTATGTATTTAAATTTCAAATGTTTGTCCCCTTCTCTTAGGAGAAAGACTGAAAGAACTGATGGGGATTACAAACCGACTGGAAGAACAACAGAATCAACTAACTATACCAATCAGAGCTACCAAGAACTAAGCCACCAACCAAAGAACATACATGGGCTGGTCTGTGGCTCCTGATACATATGTAACAAAGACTGCCTCTCTGGCCTCAGTGGGATGAAATGGACTTTGTCCTCTGGAAGTCTGATGACCCAGAGAAGAGGGATGCTAGAAGGGTTATGTCGAAATTGTGGGTAGATGAGGGAGGGAATATCCAAAAAGATTCTTTAATTGCATCTATGCTGAATACATATGGACATTTTTTTTTTTTGCTGATGTTCCTCAGACAGATCTGCATTACAAGTTTTTATGAGACATTTGTTTTAGACTTTGATTTTTTTTTGGTTTTGTCATCTTTAGACTCTCCACGTAGTCCACAGTGCAGGAGATTACTGTGTAGATAAGACTAGTCTTGAATTCAGAGATACCCTTCTGCCTCTGCCTTCTAAGTGCTAGGGTCAAAGACTCAGTCTGAAACATGATATTTTTTAAACCATCTATAAACTGTTCCAAGTAAACTCTAGGCTTCACACAGGTTATATGCAAATCCAGCATCTTACAGTGGAATGGAATTTACATTTGTTCATTTGTTGTTTGAGACTGAACCTCAACATCTTGATCCTCAACACAGTACTTCCATTTCCATCTGCACCTGAAGCTGACCATGGGCCACAGTTCTCCCTATCCAACTCCCCCCCACCCCCGGCTAAGAGATGATTTCCCAGGTGTGTTGAGACACTTTTGAGCACAGGTAAGACCAACCCTTCTGCTAGAATTCCTGGCACAAGAGAAACCTGCCCAGAGCCCTTAGGACTCAAGAACAAAGGAGCAGCCTGGGAAAGAATCCTGTTTTCATCTGCACTCAGAGCTGACCCTGTGCCTCAGCTCTCCATACCCGAATTCCTCCTGAAAAGAACTAGTCTCCCAGGAGTACTGACACAGAGGCTTGCAGGAGGAAGAAGCCACAGTCAGAGACACCAAGTCCAGACAACACTAGAGATAACCAGATGGTGAGAAGCAAGGGCAAGAACATAAGCAATAGAAACCAAGGCTATGTGGCATCATAAGAACACAGTTCTCCCACCACAGTAAACCCTGGATACCCCAATACACCCTAAAAGCAAGACTCTGATTTAAAATCAAATCTCATGATGATGATTAATAGAGGACTTTAAGGACATAAATAACTCCCTTAAACAAATACAGGAGGGAGCAGAGAGCACTGTGGTCCCCACTACTTCCCAACCCACCACGTCTCAACCTGCAGCCTCCATTGACACTGCCTCTAGGCAGCTTGTCTCTGCCAGTGGCTCCCAGAGGAGCAGAGGAGAACAGGTTCCAGTGGATGCATGGGGTGTGGCCATGGAGGACAGTGCAGAAGCAGCTACAGCAGGCCAGAACCAGCAGGGGACTCCAGTGGGGCAGGCTGCCTGGTTAATCCTGGTTGGCTGCCTCTGGGAGACCTGTAGCTCAGTGCTCTCATAGTGGAGCTGTTCAAGAGCCATGGCCTCATTGACAGCTTCCACTAGGACTGCTTGGCCAATGTGGACACTAAGCCAGCTTCCCAGAACCTGAGGCAAAAGGTGGATAATTTTGTGTCAACACACCTGGACAAACAGCAATGAAATCCTGCAATAAACAGGAACCAGCTGTGAAATGGACTGAGGCAAAGTGTGGTTCAGTCAGGCATGTTGAAAGCAGGAGTGGACAGGATCATTTCTCAAGTGGTAGACCCCAAACTAAACCACATCTTTAGGCCACAGATAGAACAAGCAATCCACAAATTCCTAGCCACCAGAATTTGAAAGCCTAAATTCTCCAGTGCCATCCCAAGATGTTTCCTATGAATATGCCCGATACCTTTGGAAAGCTCTATTTAATAAAGAAATGGATTCCTGTTTCATACGAATATAATTTTAGTTGACTATGTCATTACTGATGTCACAATTTTGGACTTGAAGGTGGTGGTGTCCATATTGGATGGAGAGCAAGTTTGGTGGTGTGGGACAGTTACCTGTACTTGCTCATGGATTGTATTACTTTTGACCAGCCTGTGGAAGGGTAGCCCAGTAGATACTACATAGGTTTCAGCACTACAGTGACTTGGTTGTCAAAAAACAAAAGAGAGAGAGAAAAGAAAAGAAACAGAGGGAGAGAGAGAGAGAGAGAGAGAGAGAGAGAGAGAGAGAGAGAGAGAGTTTATTGAATTTAATGACCTTAATAGTGGCCAGACCAGAGACATAGTTGAGAACTAAGTCTGAATCAATGAAATCAAACAATTATCAGGGCAGAATTTTTATAAGAAAAAAACATGTTCAAAAGTTTAAAAGACAAGAAAAGGAGCAATATTGTATTGTGGCTTACTAGACAAAATATTATAGGCTAACCTTTAAGCTGATTGGTTCTGAGTAAGAAAGGGAGGTTGGAAAGGTGGTGAACAGGGGAATTTCAGAACAGTAAGAATACAGAGCATTATTGATTCAATCATAACTTTTAGGCTTATCAATAACATTCTTCAGTGGCATCTGTTGATAATTATTTCTGGAAATCAGAATCTGAGAACATTGACTTTATTCCACCTTATGAGCAAAACAGAGACTGAATACAAAATGGCTACAGTTAGGTTAAAAGGAGCAGGCCTCAAAAGAATCCGTAGAATCATAGAGGGTGGGTATAGAGTACAAGGCCATTTACTGTGCCAGTAAATTTTCTATGTAGTAGCTTCACATAGAATTATAACTTACTAAATGCTCACTCAGCCTAAGTTGGGCAAGTGCAACTGGATATTGGCCTGAGGTTACAATACTTAATATCATTTTGTAAATTCAGAAAATGACAAAATGAAAGAGTTAACATTTCATCTGACACAGAAACAAAAACTGCCTTCACACAATTTTCTTTGTTGTGTGTCAAGCACAACATTCATTAAATAATATTCACTGAAATACATGAACTCTTTGTGACCTCTGTCACAGAGACTCTCTTTGCACTATGCATAAAACTTATTCTTCTTGGCCAATTTCTACCATGTTAACTTCAGGCTCATGTCTGCTTCTATACTCAATTCCTTTGTCCTCCTTTGTAAAGCGCAGCCCATCCTTTCCCTATACTCAGTGCACTTCAGGACTTCTGGGCACATCAAAGAGCTCCTCTGAGCTGTTTATGGGCACATATCTTCTCTCAGGGCTGGGATCAGGTACCTACATTGCAATGGTCAACCTCGTTTGCACATCTGTGTTGCATTCCACACAGGAAAATCCCGGTCCCATAAATCTTCTGTTCTATCACCTTATCCATCTTTCTGTCAGTGTCTACTCATGAAAAGGGTGTCATTCTGATGCACTGAAACAAAAGTGCCAATATTGATGAATAGAAAGTTAGGTTATAAGTAAATAAAAAAGAGGACAAAGTAGGTATAAATAAAAATATTTATTAGCAGGACTATATGCAAAAATAGATGCAATGTGGGGCTTGGAGGGGGCAGAAGATTTGGTCATCTGGGTAACACAAGTTAAGTATCCTAAAGGGCTTCAAACTCGAGATCCTTCTGCCTCAGCTTCTTACATGTTTGGATTACTAGAATACATCATCATGCCTGGCAGAAGTGCAGCTCTTGACACTACATACAAGGCAAGTCAAGAGCTACAAGAGCAATGAGAGCAGCTCATGGAAGCAGTAAAATAATAACAGAAATATTTATTATTGTCTGCTACCAACAAGAATCAGCCTTAAGGTAATAACTATGAGATTTATGGATATTTAATATGTATGGCCCTTGTCATGAATAGTATATATTGCAGAATATAGAAATATTTTTTTATTCTGGGCATAAATGAGAAATATCACATAACTTTCCACATTATAACAGGTCAATGTTCTAATTTTGAATGTAAAAATCAACTAAAAGTGAGCTTACCTCAAAGACGAAAGTACAATATGAAGGATAACTTGCAAATTTCATGTGATGTATATTTGGCTTGCCCTGTATTTCTTGTCTTTGAGCTGCAGCTGGTTCAGTACAATGAATGTGTACAATAAAACAAAAGGATCCATCTCTACATGGCAGAGACGTGGAAACAGAAACAGTGAGCATAAGCTGAGGAGGAAATTGTCCATCTTTCCTTTGTCCTCACTCTTTTCTCACTTCTTTCTTTCTCCTTTCCTCTTCCTCCATTTCTGGTTTTCTCTTTCTCTTCTTCTTTCCTGCCTCCCTCTCCCTCCTTTCTTCCTGCTCTCACCATTTCAATTCTTTTTACTGTTCCTTCTTTTTATAAGGCTTCTTATAATTTTTTTGTTTTTGTATTTAATTAAAATACTACTATTAACTTCCCACCATCTTGCTAGGAAATCCAAACTTCTGGCTAGTTAAACCTAGAAAGTGGACAGCACTCTGAGAATACAAAGAAATACTGGCTTCTCTATCTATATTCGTTTAAGTGTCTAACTATCCATCTATCTGTCTATCTTATAATATCTCTGAGGAAAAATAAACAGTTTTGTTAAATGGCTTTTTGTCACCATGACAAAATACAAGATGTCTGTCTTTTAATAATCTTGGATGCTTTGAAGAAGTACACAGAAGCTGTACCTGCACACATCTCCATTACATGCTCCTTTACTTTATTTTTGAACTCCTGCTTATCCTGTAGTATTACTTCTGTTCAATGAAAACAACTTCCTCTCACTGGCTTTACTTAAAGGCAATGGGCTGACAGGGTGGTTCTGTGGGCAAAGTGCTTGTCACATAGGTGTGAGGACCTTGCTCACTCCCAGGTAGCCATATAAAGCCAAACACAACAGCAACATGGATTATATTTAGAGTGATGCTATGGCAAGATGAGAGATGGAAGGAAACAAGAGAATCCCCACAACAGCCTGGCCTATGAAGCATTTCATGAGTAGTTGTGAACAACAACAGAATTTGTCTCACATCTACACCCAAATTTGTCTGCTGATCTCCACACACATAACATGGCAAGAGATGTTGCCTTCAAAAATTAACATGAACAAATATAAAAACATACAAACACACATCACACACATGGATCTAAAACATGGATCTAAAAAATAAGATAGTATGACAAGAATTGTGTTAATTTTTTCAGTGAATAATATTTCTCTATTTCCTCTCAAATAATGCTTTCGTTGGGTGTGTAACATTTTAAGGGATCAAGTTGTTTTTAAAATAACTTACATTCTTTATACAGTGTAGCCACAATGTACTCCCCCACGTCACACCTCAAACAGACTAGAGAAAAAAAGCAGGGTAGTGGTGGTGTGCACCTTTAATCCCAGCACTCAGAAGGCAGAGACAAGAGGATCTTGTCCAAAAAAATGAGCTTCAAAACAACCCAGAATAGCCTTCCATCCCTCTCCGGATCCATCCCGGTAGCAGGGTGCAGACACCCAGCGGGGTCTGTGCCCTTGGGGAGTCTGTATCATGAGCCCTCCCTGGAAGCCCAGTTCCCTCAGGGAGACAGGTAAGGCCAGTGGTGCACTGCCATATGTACCAGAGCCACAGCTGGAAGTAGGAAGCTCCCTAGGTACTGAAACCCTGCCCTTGTGGAATTCCACTCCCCTTCAGCCTCCCTCAGATCCCAGTGGCAGGAGCAGGCATCCAGCCAGTCTGTACCCTTGTGGAAACTGCATCCTGAGTCAGCCCAGAGCAGTCAGTGTCCTCAGAGAGGAAGACACCTAGTGGGTCTGCACCGTGGTGGAAACCATATTCTGAGACATCCTAGAGAGGCCACCGACCTCAGAGCAGGGGACACCATACCCAGAGTCATCCTAGAGGAGCCACAAAACCCAGAGAAGTAGTCACCTTACCCCAAGACATCTTACAGAAGACACTGCACTCAGAGCAGCTGGAGCTCAGGATCCGAGGATCACAGAGGCACCTGGACCCTGAGGAGTTCTAACAAGCAAGATAACTGGAAAGACAGTCCCCAGCTAGAACCAGTGAGAGAAGGTAACAATAGAGCTAACCAAATGGCGGAAAGGCAAGCACAGGAATGTAAACAACAGAAACAAAAGTTACTTGGCATCACCAGAACCCAGTTCCTCCACCATAGCAAGTCCTGAGTACCACACTACACCAGAAAAACAGGACTCAGAATTAAAATCACTTCTCCTGATGAAGATGGAGAACTTTTAAAAGGACATAAACAACACTCTCAATGAATTTGAGGAGAACACAGGTAAACAGGTAGAAGCCCTTAAAGAAATGCAAGAAAACACAAGCAAACAGGTGAAGGAATTATAGAAAACCATCCAGGATCTAAAAATGGAAGTAGAAACAATAAACAAATCTCAAATGGAGACTACCCTGGAGATAGAAAACATAGGAAACAGATCAGGAGTCATAGATGCAAGCATCACCAACAGAATACAAGAGATGGAAGAGAGAATCTCATGCACAGAAGATACCATGGAAAACATTGACACAACTGTCAAAGAAAATGCAAAATGCAGAAAGCTCCTAACCCACAACATTCAGGAAATCAGGGACACAATGAGAAGAACAAACCTAAGGATAATAGGTATAGATGAAGGTGAAGACTTCCAACTTAAAGGGCCAGTAAATATCTTCAACAAAATTATAGAGGAAAATTTCCCTAACCTAAAGAAAAAGATGTCCTTAAATATGCAAGAAGCCCAAAGAACCCCAAATAGACTAGACCAAAAAAGAAATACCTCCCATCACATAATAATCAAAACATCAAATATACAGAACAAAGAGAAGATACTAAAAGCAGTAAGGGAAAAGGGCAAAGTAACATATAAAGGCAGACCTATAAGAATTACACCAGATTTCTCACCAGAGACTATAAATCCAGAAGAATCTTGGACTGATATCATACAGGCCCTAAGAGAACACAAATGCCAGCCCAGATTACTATACCCAGGAAAACTCTCAATCAATATTGACGGAGAAATCAAAATATTCCATGAAAAATCCAAATTTACACAATATCTTACCACAAATCCAGCACTTGAAAGGAAAATTGGTGGAAAACTCCAATACAAGGAGGGAAACTACAACCTAGACAAAGCAAGAAAGTAATTTTCCAACAACCCTAAAAGAGGGTAACTATAAAAATATAACTCCACTGCCAATAACAAAAATAACAGGAAACAACATTCATTTTTCCTTAATATCTCTTAATATCAATGGACTCAATTCTCCAATAAAAAGACATAGACTATCAGATTGGATACATAAACAGGACCCAACATTTTGCTGCATACAGGAACACACCTTTGTGAAAAAGACAGACAACACCTCAGAGTAAAAGATTGGAAAACAATCTTCCAAGCAAATGGCCCCAAGAAACAAGCTGGAGTGGCGATTCTAATATCAAATAAAATCATTTTTCAACCAAAAGTAATCAAAAAAGATAAAGAAGGACACTTCATATACATCAAAGGAAAAATGTACCAAGAGGAACTTGCAATTCTGAACATCTATGCTCCAAATGCAAGGGTACCCACATACATAAAAGAAACTTTACTAAAGCTTAAAGCATACATTGTACCTCACACAATAATAGTGGAAGATTTCAACACCCTACTGTCAGCTATGGACAGATCATGGAAACAGAAAGTAAACCGAGACTCAATGAAACTAACAGAAGTTATGAACCAATTGGACTTAACTGACATCTATAGAACATTTCATCCTAAAACAAAAGAATATAACTTTTTCTCAGCACCTCATGGTACCTTCTCCAAAACAGACCATATAATTGGTCACAAAACAGGCCTCAACAGATACAAAAAGATTAAAATAATCTTTTGTACCCTATCAGACCACCATGGACTAAGACTTGTCTTTGACATGGACAAAAACAATGGAAAGCCCACATACATGTGGAAACTGAACAATGCTCTTCTCAATGATAACTTGGTCAAGGAATACATAAAGAAAGAAATTAAAGACTTTTAGATTTAATTGAAAATGAGGACACATCATATCAAAATTTGTGGGACTCCGTGAAAGCAGTACTAAGAGGAAAAATCATAGCTCTAAGTGCCTACAAAAAGAAAATGGAAAAAGCATACATTAATAATTTGACAGCACACCTGAAAACGATAGAACAAAAAGAAGCTAATATACCCAAGATGAGTAGATGGCAGGAAATAATCAAACTCAGGGCTGAAATCAACCAAGTTGAAACAGAAAGAACTATACAAAATATCAACAAAACCAGGAGTTGGTTCTTTGAGAAAATCAACAAGATAGGCACACCCTTAGCCAGATTAACCAAAGGGCTCAGAGACAGTACTCAAATTAATAAAATCAGAACTGAAAAGGGAGACATAACAACAGAAACAGGAAATTAAAAAAAATAGTCAGATCCTACTACAAAGGCCTATACTCAACAAAATTGGAAAATTTGGATGAAATGGACAATTTTCTAGATAGATACCAGGTACCAAAGATAAACAAGGAGCAGATAAACCATCTAAACAGTCTCATAACCCCTAAAGAAATAGAAGCAATCATTAAAAATTTCCCCACCAAAAATAGTCTGGAACCAGATGGTTTTAGTGCAGAATTCTATCAGACCTTCCAGGAAGACCTAATACCAATTCTCTTCAAACTATTCCACAGAATAGAAACAGAAGGAACAATACCCAACTCATTCTATGAAGCTACAATTACACTCATACCTAAGCCTCATAAAGACCCAACAAACAACGAGAACTACAGACCAATCTCTCTTATGAATATTGATGCAAAAATACTCAATAAAATTCTTGCAACCAGAATCCAACAACACATGAAAGCAATTATCAATCATGATCAAGTAGGCTTTACCCCAGGAATGCAGGGATGGTTCAATATTCAGAAATCTATCAAAGTAATCCACTACATAAATAAACTCAAAGAAAAAATCACATGATCATCTCACTAGATGCTGAGAAAGCATTTGACAAAATTCAACATCCCTTCATGTTAAAAGTCTTGGAAAGGGTAGGAATTCAAGGTCCATACCTAAACATAGTAAAAGCAATATACAGCAAGCCAGTAGCCAACATCAAACTAAATGGAGAGAAACTTGAAGCAATCCCACTAAGATCAGGGACTAGGCAAGGCTGCCCACTCTCACCCTACCTATTAAATATAGTACTGGAAGTCCTAGCTAGAGCGATTAGACAACAAAAGGAAGTCAAAGGGATACAAGTAGGAAAGGAAGAAGTCAAAATTTCACTATTTGCAGATGATATGATAGTATACTTAAGTGACACTAAAACTTCCACCAGAGAACTCCTAAACCTGATAAACAACTTCAGTAATGTGGCTGGATATAAAATCAACTCAAACAAATCAGTAGCCTTCCTCTACTGAAAAGATAAACAGGCTGAGAATGAAATTAGGGAAATGACACCTTTCACAATAGTTACAAATAATATAAAATATCTTGGAATGAATCTAACTAAGTGAAAGATCTGTATGACAAGAACTTCAAGTCTCTGAAGACAGAAATCGAAGAAGATCTCAGAAGATGGAAAGATCTCCCATGCTCCTGGATTGGCAGGGTAAATTCAGTAAATATGGCCATCTTGCCAAAAGCAATCTTTAGATTCAATGCAATCCCCATCAAAATTCCAAATCAATTCTTCATAGAGATAGAAAGAGCAATTTGCAAATTTATTTGGAACAACAAAATCCCAGGATAGTGGGAACTATTCTCAGCAACAACGAACTTCTGGGGGAATCACCATTCCTGACCTCAAACTATACTACAGGGCAATAGTAATAAAAACTGCATGGTATTGGTACAGAGACAGGCAGGAAGATCAATGGAATAGAACTGAAGACCCAGAATCAATGAGCCCACATACCTATGGTCACTTGATCTTTGACAAAGGAGCTAAAACCATCCAGTGTAAAACCATCCAGTGGAAAATGGACAGCATTTTTAGCAAATGGTGCTGGTTCAAGTAGAGGTCAACATTTGAAGGATGCAAATCAATCCATTCATATCTCCTAGTACAAAGCACAAATCCAAGTGGATAAAAGACATTAACTTAAAACCAGATACACTGAAACTAATAGAAGAGAAGTTGGGAAAGACCCTCGAGTGCCTAGGCACAGGGGATAAGTTCCTGAACAGAACACCAATGGCTTATGCTCTAAGATCAAGAATTGACAAATGGGACCTCATCAAATTGCAAAGATTATGTAAGGCAAAGGACATTGTCAATAAGACAAATTGGCAACCAACAGATTGGGAAAAGATCTTAACCAATCCTACATCCGATAGAGGGCTAATATCCAAGATATACAAAGAACTCAAGAAATTATACTCCAGACAACTATATAACCCTATTAAAAATGGGGTACAGAGTTAAACAAAGAATTCTCAACAGAGGAAACTCGAATGGCTGAGAAGCACCTTAAGAAATGCTCAACATCCTTAGTCATCAGGGAAATGCAAATCAAAACAACCCTGAGATACCACCTCACACCAATCAGAATGGCTAAGATCCGAAACTTATGTGATAGTAGATGCTGTCGAGGATGTGGAGAAAGGAACACTCCTCCATTGTTGGTGGGATTGCAAGCTGGTACAACCACTCTGGAAATTAGTATGGCGGTTCTTCAGAAACCTGGACATAGCATTACCTGATGATCCAGCTATAGCACTCCTGGGCATATACCCAGAAGATGCTCCAACATATAATAAGGATATATACTCCACTATATTCATAGCAGCCTTATTTATAATAGCCAGAAGCTGGAAAGAACCAAGATGTTTCTCAACAGAGGAATGGATAGAAAAAATGTGGTACATCTACACAATGGAGTATTACTCAGCTATTAAAAATAATGAATTTGAGAAATTTTTAGGTAAACGGATGGGTCTAGAAATTATCATCCTGAGTGAGTTAACCCAATCACAAAAGAACACACATAGTATTTACTAACTGTTAAGTGAATGTTAGCCCAAAAGCTTGGAACAGTGGAGACTAAATCTGCAAACCACATGAAGCTCATGAAGAAGAAAGACCAAGAGGGGATGCCTCAGTTCTACTTAGAATGAGTAACAAAAATACTCAAGGGAGCAAATATGGAAACAAATCATGGGACAGAAACTGAAGGAGCGGCCATCAAGAGACCATTCCACCTGGGTATTCATCCCATGTACAGCCACCTAAGCTAGACACTGATGTGTATGGCTGGAAGTGCATGCTGTCAGTAACGTGATATAGCTGTCTCCTTATAGGTCTGCCAAAGACTAACACACTCAGAGGACAATGCTCACAGTTAACCCCTGATATGATCAGGGGTTTCCCAATGGAGAACTTAGAGAGAGGACTGAAGGAGCAGAAAGGGTTTGTGACCCCAGGAAGAAAGCAACAATACTAAACAACCAGAGCCCCCCAGGGTCTAAATCACCAGCCTGGGAACACATAGGGATGGACCCATGACTCCAGCAGTATATGTAGGGGAGGATGGTCTTGTTGGGCATAGGTTGGATAGGAGTTTCTTAGTCCCATAAAAAATGAACACATAGTGGAGGGGGGGATTGTGAGGGTGAGGAGGGGGTAGTGGGGGGATAGGTGCAGGCACTGCCTCATAGAAGCATGAGGAGGGAGAATGGGATAGGAGGTTTCTGTGTGGTGGGACGAAGTGGGGAAAGGGGATAAAATCTGAAATGTAAATATTACAACCAATTTTAAAAAGAGAAAAAATTGTTAGAACCAGTATCTTTAAAAAAAATGTCAGCCCTCTAGGAAAAAAAATGTTTTTTTCTTGATACTAAAACTTGTTCTGAGAATTGTATATTGCAGAATACACAGCCTTGGTGTATCTACTCATCAAGCATACTGAGCAGACCTGCCCAAACCTCCGATGTCCTGGAATTCCATCTGGATGCAGTGAAAACACAGTGTCAGAGGCTTATCAACTTGCTCTTCCTCCCACCTTTCTTCTAATATCTCAACACCCGTAATCAGCTTGAAGAAGTTAAAGAAGAGATAGAGCCCCTATTCCCTGGGTTTGGAGACTAATGTGGCTAATAATGGTCTGTCTTTCTAGGGAAAAGTAGTGGTTTTGCTGGAACAGGGAGGATTAGCTAGGACTTATTGCATAGCCATAACCTATTGGTAGAAATCTGTATAATTAATACCAAGATGAAGTTATAATTTTTTAAATGGTACAAAATTTACTTTGATTTCAAATTTAAGGTTTTCATTGGTACGGGCTTCTTATTAATATTAAAGTGAGATGAATATTGATACTCTCATGGTCATTGTTCCTGTATAACACATTTAGGAATACAAGGCCTAGTCCCAGTCCTTCTTTAACTTTTTTAACTGATTTGGGATTGTTAACCTATGACTTAAGGGACTATAACAAATTCATGGTTTTGAGTTTATTGTTAGGATGTTTTCCATATTTTATTTAGAAATAGCTGAGAGGAGTTAACAGAGAACAGTCCAGGTTACCTTACATGGATAGTTGGATTTCAAAACGTCAGTAGTCCATAGAACTGACGTTACAATTATTTATATATTAATCTTCATTCTGATTAGAGACCTGTCTGCTCCTGACAGCTTCTTGTCATGGATTCTAAGAAGAAATTGAGCATCCTTAGTGTTACTCCAGTTGTGCGGTGACAGCCGCTAGGCAAGTATTGCCTCTTTCCATCTAAAGACTCATTACTGTCCAGAAAAGGACACACATGCAGAATAGTTGACTGTTTATATCTGCCTAGACAGAGTAATCAGCCCTTAATAATCTTGCATCACTAAGGTCTGTCAGGTAATTCTGGACCAGAAGGCTGAAGATTTGATGCTCCAACGTTTGTTAGTATAGGGGCTTTCCAGGTGTTCAGTGGTCTCTATACATTGGCTAAGTTTTAGAAGCTATGTTTAGTGCTTCCCATAATTTCAGTTAACTCAGTCATTCTTGATATCTGACGGGGTTGAAGACCTATAGTCTCATAGTCAATCCTGGCTATTTACTTTGAGAGAAAAGATCTGAGTAGATGGTTTTCAGCTGACATTTATTCTAAAGCCAAAAGAAAAGCCAGGATCAAATGTAAGTGTTTTAGTTAGGAGAGATAACAGAGGTTCTAGTTAGTCAACAAAAGGATGGACTGGGTATTAGGACTATCTTGTACCTCACTGGTACAATTAGGAATAAGTATGCTCTAATTGTATTTTGAGAGAAAAGTTTTACTTTAACAGGAAGAGTGATATGTAGGAGGAGCTAAGTGTGAAGGAGTACTGAGAGGAAGAGATGGAATAAGGAGAGAAGATGAAGGGGATGAGAAGCTAGGTGATGAGAGAGAGAAAGAGAAAGAGAGGGGGGCGTGGAGGCAGATGTTCTCCACCAGTCAAAGATAGTTTTTATATCTAGGTTGGGTATTGGGTTACACTTCTGATTGAGCATTACCAAACTTATAAATCCTTTCATTAAAATTAAAAAAAATTGTATAAAAGAAAAAAAAGGAAAGGGGGGCATGGGACAGGGGTTTTCTAGGGAGAAAAAATGGTGAAAGGGGATGGCATTTGAAATGTAAATAAAATATAAAATAAAATAAAACCACCACAACAAAATGATAATGATGATGATGATGATGATAATGATAATGATAATAATAATAATAATAATAATAATAATAATAATAATAATTGCTATTTTCATTGAAACCATAAAAATAAACCCCCTAATTAGACAACAGCATTGCTCATCATGAGTTTTCCAGGTAGTTCTAATAAGTCCATTATGGAAAAAAATTATGGGACAAGAAGTTTATTATCCATAGTAGAAATGATTTAATTACTGTTTTTCCCAGCTATGTTTCCTGAGCTCAGAAGCCTGCTTCAGCCTTGATACATATTAGTCTCCCATCAGCTGTGCCTTCTGCTGTCAGGTGTGCCTGTCAGCAGCCACCTCTGCCTTATGCTTTGCTGTTTCCAATCTGTCATGTGACAAATCAGATGGTCAGAGCTGTTAGGACTACATGTAAATTAAAAGCCACATTCTGCGAGACAGCCAGAGACCTTTCTTCCAAAGAGCACTGAGCAGTCTTTGGCAGCTGCCCTCTCTCTTCTCCAGGCTTTTCTTATCTAGCTCCTGCTTGATGGTTGTAGGACACTGGCTTCCATATGCAAGAACTATACCTTGTGATATACAGTGAGGAACACAACAGAGTTCAGGATAAGACATGTGTCCCCATACAGAGGTGACACCTTGGTAGCTGCCTTAGCCACAGAGGCTGTCTCAATTCCATTTCTTCACTAGTGAAATGCGTACAGCACTCCTAAGCCACCACCTTCAACAAGATTGACTGAATTAAGAATGAGCTGCTATGAAGACAATATTTTTTATATGCATGACTGATATATTTTTGTTCATGTGTATGTATAAATATGTACATGTATTGGTGTGTGTGGCATGGCTATCTGAAGTTGATTTGGGGTGTTTTCAACAATTGTTATCCACAGTTTTGGGAGGCATGCATGCCAAGGCATATACCTGGATGACAGAGAATGACTTGTACTTTGATCTTTCTTCTACCATATTTATCATGTGGTTGAAATCAAGGCATCAGCTTGGCTGCTAGCTTATTTGTTTGTCTGTCTGTTTCCCACTGAGCCATCTTAATGCCTATTTATCTTATTATTGAGACAGAGTCTCACTGAACTTGGAATACACTCATTTGACTTGTCTGGCTGGACAACAAGCTCCTGTCTCTACCTGTCCAGACATACGCTGCCCCCTGATATTTCTTACATGGGCTCTGGAAACAGACATTGGGCTTATGAAGCAAGCACCTAACTATCTGTTAAGAACAATCATTATGCTTGTAGGTATAATATCCACAGCTGCCAGTTTCTGTGAATAAAGTTTTAGTAAAACACACAAAAAAACCTAGTGGATATTTGTATCCATATATGCAGGCTTTTACCTCTGTGTAGTTTATTCTCCAACTAGCTCCTGGCCATTGGCCCCTGATACTGATTTCTTTTATTTTTCTTTTTATAATTGGATATTTTATTTATTTACATTTCAGATGTTATCCCCTTTCTACATTCCCTCTGAAACCTTCTATCTCATTTTTTCTCCTCCTGCTTCTATGAGTGTGTTCCTTCACCCACCCACCTACTCCTACCTTCCTGCCCTCGAATTCCCCCACACTGGGGCATTCAGCCTTCATGGGACCACGACATCCTCTCCCACAAACCCATCCTTCACTACATATACAGCTGGAGCCATGGGTCCTTCCATGTGTGTTCCTAGGCTGGTTGTTTAGACCCTTAGAGTGCTGGGTGGTTGGTATTGTCACTCTCCTATGGGGCTGCAAACCTCTTTAGCTCCTTCAGTCCTCTTCTCTTTAACTCCTTCATTGGGAACCCTGTGATCAGTTCCATGGTTAGCTGTGAGCATCCACCTCTGTATATGTCAAGCTCTGGCAGAGCCTCCCAGGAGACAGGTGTATCAGGCTGCCCTTCTTAATTCCTCTACTATACAAGCTTGAAAATATATATCTTACTGTCCCAAGACAGGACTGCCATTGACCCATTAAAGGTTTTCTTAGGAAATGAACTCCTTGACTGTGGGATCTTTTTCCCCCTCACAAAAGAACTGGTAAAGTGGACCAAGAACATCAGCATAAGATTCAGCAGCCTGGAAACAACTTGTTTTCCTGAACTTATATTTTTTGGCCATAATACTAACATTATCTTTTTGTAGCTTATATCCATTACCAGGGTGAGATTTTGGAAAGCTTCAGGGTATTGGTCAGGGTCAACTGAAAATCTCTAAAGTCAGATTTAAAGTCAGACCTTTCTTCCAAAGAGCACTGAGCAGTCTTTGGCAGCTGCCCTCTCTCTTCTCCAGGCTTTTCTTATCTAGCTCCTGCTTGATGGTTGTAGGACACTGGCTTCCATATGCAAGAACTATACCTTGTGATATACAGTGAGGAACACAACAGAGTTCAGGATAAGACATGTGTCCCCATACAGAGGTGACACCTTGGTAGCTGCCTTAGCCACAGAGGCTGTCTCAATTCCATTTCTTCACTAGTGAAATGCGTACAGCACTCCTAAGCCACCACCTTCAACAAGATTGACTGAATTAAGAATGAGCTGCTATGAAGACAATATTTTTTATATGCATGACTGATATATTTTTGTTCATGTGTATGTATAAATATGTACATGTATTGGTGTGTGTGGCATGGCTATCTGAAGTTGATTTGGGGTGTTTTCAACAATTGTTATCCACAGTTTTGGGAGGCATGCATGCCAAGGCATATACCTGGATGACAGAGAATGACTTGTACTTTGATCTTTCTTCTACCATATTTATCATGTGGTTGAAATCAAGGCATCAGCTTGGCTGCTAGCTTATTTGTTTGTCTGTCTGTTTCCCACTGAGCCATCTTAATGCCTATTTATCTTATTATTGAGACAGAGTCTCACTGAACTTGGAATACACTCATTTGACTTGTCTGGCTGGACAACAAGCTCCTGTCTCTACCTGTCCAGACATACGCTGCCCCCTGATATTTCTTACATGGGCTCTGGAAACAGACATTGGGCTTATGAAGCAAGCACCTAACTATCTGTTAAGAACAATCATTATGCTTGTAGGTATAATATCCACAGCTGCCAGTTTCTGTGAATAAAGTTTTAGTAAAACACACAAAAAAACCTAGTGGATATTTGTATCCATATATGCAGGCTTTTACCTCTGTGTAGTTTATTCTCCAACTAGCTCCTGGCCATTGGCCCCTGATACTGATTTCTTTTATTTTTCTTTTTATAATTGGATATTTTATTTATTTACATTTCAGATGTTATCCCCTTTCTACATTCCCTCTGAAACCTTCTATCTCATTTTTTCTCCTCCTGCTTCTATGAGTGTGTTCCTTCACCCACCCACCTACTCCTACCTTCCTGCCCTCGAATTCCCCCACACTGGGGCATTCAGCCTTCATGGGACCACGACATCCTCTCCCACAAACCCATCCTTCACTACATATACAGCTGGAGCCATGGGTCCTTCCATGTGTGTTCCTAGGCTGGTTGTTTAGACCCTTAGAGTGCTGGGTGGTTGGTATTGTCACTCTCCTATGGGGCTGCAAACCTCTTTAGCTCCTTCAGTCCTCTTCTCTTTAACTCCTTCATTGGGAACCCTGTGATCAGTTCCATGGTTAGCTGTGAGCATCCACCTCTGTATATGTCAAGCTCTGGCAGAGCCTCCCAGGAGACAGGTGTATCAGGCTGCCCTTCTTAATTCCTCTACTATACAAGCTTGAAAATATATATCTTACTGTCCCAAGACAGGACTGCCATTGACCCATTAAAGGTTTTCTTAGGAAATGAACTCCTTGACTGTGGGATCTTTTTCCCCCTCACAAAAGAACTGGTAAAGTGGACCAAGAACATCAGCATAAGATTCAGCAGCCTGGAAACAACTTGTTTTCCTGAACTTATATTTTTTGGCCATAATACTAACATTATCTTTTTGTAGCTTATATCCATTACCAGGGTGAGATTTTGGAAAGCTTCAGGGTATTGGTCAGGGTCAACTGAAAATCTCTAAAGTCAGATTTAAAGTCAGACCTTTCTTCCAAAGAGCACTGAGCAGTCTTTGGCAGCTGCCCTCTCTCTTCTCCAGGCTTTTCTTATCTAGCTCCTGCTTGATGGTTGTAGGACACTGGCTTCCATATGCAAGAACTATACCTTGTGATATACAGTGAGGAACACAACAGAGTTCAGGATAAGACATGTGTCCCCATACAGAGGTGACACCTTGGTAGCTGCCTTAGCCACAGAGGCTGTCTCAATTCCATTTCTTCACTAGTGAAATGCGTACAGCACTCCTAAGCCACCACCTTCAACAAGATTGACTGAATTAAGAATGAGCTGCTATGAAGACAATATTTTTTATATGCATGACTGATATATTTTTGTTCATGTGTATGTATAAATATGTACATGTATTGGTGTGTGTGGCATGGCTATCTGAAGTTGATTTGGGGTGTTTTCAACAATTGTTATCCACAGTTTGATGTAAGTTTTGTACATAAAGGGGATTTGTATTCTGAAGAGCAAAAGTTTACTTGACATTTTCCTTAATAGGAAAGAAAAAAGTTGGGGACCTGTTGGCGGTGGTTGATTAGAGGAGGTGACCCTCAGAATGAACCTGGAGATAGTGGGCAGGATGACTTGGAGAGATCACACAGAGGATTCCACATGTTCTTCTCTCAGAGAGGATTGATCACCACAGATGCAGTACTGGAGGAGGCTAGAAGGGTAGATTCCTTGGAACAGTGTTTGTCTACAGAGATTTAACTCTTCCAGGAAAGCAAAACATAAGTACATACTGGGGACCTCAGATCATTTTCCAGCCTCATGGTTGGATAGTTCTAGTTGGATGGTAGTATTATAATCAGTACTTCTCTTAGGAAGCCATTGTCTCTGTTTTCTTGCTTATAAGTACATCAAGCCATAGTGCAGTAAAAAAGCATCTCTCTTAGGGATGTAGATTTATAGATTACTCAGTGCTTTAGAGAAGTCATTTATGAGGGCTCATTGTCTGCAAAGAGAAGGTATCCATTAAGTCTTCTCTTCCCTGAATCCCATGTCTGGAAAGTTCCCTGATGACACCCTGTCTCAAACAAGGTGAGATTTGAAGACCAACACCAAGTGTTGTTTTTTTGTTCTACAGGTGCACTATGTGTTACTTTCACTCACATGTTTTATTCATAGTACACAAAGGATGAAGAAGATAAGGAAGAAAGGAAGGAAGGAAGGAAAAAAGGGCAGGAAGACATTGAACACAAATATAGAAGCTGACAAAATAAGAATATTGGATCAAGACTAAAGGACAAGCAATAAATCAGATACTAAATCTTAATTTGGGGATAGAACCAGAGATAGAGACACTGGAACCAAAGTATAAAAATAACTGTAGCACAGCTTATGTTTCTAAGTAACTATAGCAGGCTGTTTGTGAGGGCCAGCAAATAAAAGCAATTGGAGAATAAAAAGACTGGGATGAGAATGTAAACCTGAATCTGAAAGATTAACTAACTGACAAGCTTAGCTACTCAATGAACTATTTAACTTAGATGATGGACAACTATGTTCCCATCAGTCTTCCACTGTTCTAGGGAAAAGGGGTTACTAAATCTACAGGAGTACCTTGATAAATGGTAGATTGGAGGTGAATGAGTAAGTTAGCAGCAGTTCAGAACACTTTTTGATCTTGCAGAGTATTCCAGTTTAGTTTCCAGCACCCACATCAACTAGCTTGAATTCTTTTGTATCTTCAGTTCCCTGGGATCTGATGCTATCTTTTGACTGTTATGAGAACTGACACTTGTACCCTTCTCCCCATGTACACAATTTAAAATGAAAACAAATGATTCAAGGGTAAGAAATAGTATCTCATTTTGGCACGTTTACTCACCCTGTTCCAGGAAGCATGTTCACAGAAGACTGATGACCTGAGTTTGAATCCTAGACTGAACCTGGTGGAATGAAAGAACTAAATTCTGTAGGTTGTTTTTTGACACTCACATACACACAAACATACACAGACAAAGAAACACACAGACACAGACACACACACACACACACACACACACACACACACACACACACACACACTTTGGCTTACACTATTTTTCAGTGACATAGTTTGTATTTATTCCCCTTTTTTATTTCCAGAATAAAAAATGAGAGACAATAAATCCTCAGTGACTGGAAAGTTAAAGGAGGATGCTGAGAGGGAGAAAATAGGCAGAAATGTGGTCAGGGAGTTAGGGGAGAAGGGAAAGTCATCCAAAGATAAATGTGTTAATAAAATTTAGATGATAAATAATAATTAAAACAATGATATATTTTGTTGGGAAATAAGTTATAAAGCATGAAGGATGGGACACACATACATATCGGTTTATAGATTTTGTTTCATTATTTGAGACATATGCCTCAGAACTCTGTGTTGAGATGCCATAGAGTAAGAGAGAACTGAGAGACAGCCTCAGTGAGCTGCAACCCCAGGAGGTTTTTGTTCAGCCTTGGAGCACTGTGGGAGGAAGCTTCCAACCTTGCTGACAGTAATAGTCTCCATCATCATCAGCCTCCATAGGATTGATAGTGAGGGTGTAGTCTGTCCCAGACCCACTGCCACTGAACCTGGGAGGAACCCCAGATGCTAGGTTGGATGCACGATATATGAGGAGTTTGGGTGGCTGTCCTGGTTTCTGTTGGTACCAGTGCATATAACTATAACTAGATCCACTGACACTTTCACTGGCCCTGCAGGAGATGGTGGCCCTCTGCCCTACAGTGACAGCCAAAGAAGCTGGAGACTGGGTCAGCTCAATGTCACCAATGGAGCCTGGAAGACAAACACACAGACTATTGTTACATATGTATAAAATCTTCCCAGCAGAGGACCTTTTCCTTTAAAAATTTTCAAGAATACTGTGGATATCACTATGAGAAATCAGGAAATCAAAAGGAATGGGGAAACTTAAAACCAATTACAAATGCCCCAATTATAATGATCAAGAGCCCAGAGGCATGGAAAGTCATGATAGACACAGAGGTTGCTTCCAACACTTCTCTGCATCCTCACCTGGAACCAAGAGCAGCAGCACCCATAGGAACAGTGTGTCTGTCTCCATCTCTGAGAGCTTGAAGAGAGGATGCTTCTTAGGCTCCTGACAGCTGCCCTTAAAGGAGCCTGGGCTGTTATATAATGACTCCATATGCAAATCTGCTCAGCAGAGTGTGTACTGCTGTTCCAAGGGCACCTGCTCCTATTTCACCCACAGGGAGTTGGTGTCAGCAGAAAATGTACTTGAGCAACCCATGTGTCTTAAAGGACCCTTTTAATACATGTTTTTTGGAGTCAGAATTTCTCTATTCTTTGTTGTCATTCTTTACACCCGATTCTCCTGTCTCTGCCTTCTGAATTCTGGGATTAAAAGTGCTCACCTCCACTACCCTGATTTTCCTTGCAGTCTACTCTATTAAATATCTGCCCTGTTAGTCTTTTTGAGTTGTGAGGTCAGGGAGTGCATTGTGGATGCACTATGTAAAGAATGTAAGTTATTTCAAGAACAACATGATCCTTTAAATTTATACACACCCAATGAAAGCATCATCTGAGAGGGAATAGAGAAAACTGATTCAGTGAAGAAAAGTAGCTTAATTCTTGTCATACTATCTTATTCTTTTAGATTCATGTTTTAGATTTCTGTGTGATGTCTCTTTGTATGTTTGCGTATTTGTTAATGTTCATGTTTGAAGGCAACCTCTCTTGCTATGGTATGTGTGTAGAGATCAACAGACAAGTTTGGGTGTGGATCTCAGACAAGGTCTGTTGTTGTTCACCACTACTCATGAAATGCTTCCTAGGCCAGGTTTTTGTGGGGATTCTCTTGTTTCCTTTTGTCTCTCATCTTGCCATAGCATCACTCCAAATACAGTCTATGCTGCTGCTATGTCTGGCTTTATATGGTTACCTGGGAGTGAGCCAGATCCTCACACCTATGTGACAAGCACTTTGGTCATAGAGCCACCCTGTCTGCCCATTGCCTTTAAGTAAAGCCAGTGAGAGGAAGTTCTTTTTATTGAACAGAAATAATTCTGCAGTGTATGAACAAGTTCATAAATGAAGTAAAGAAGCATGTAATGGAGATGTACACAGATACATCTTTTGTACAGTTCTTCAAAACATCCAAGATTATTAAAAGACAGAAGTCTTGTATTTTGTCATGGTGATATAAAGGTATTTAAGAAAACTGTAGATTCTTCCCCAAGAGAAATTGTAATACAGATAGATGAACAGTTAGACATGTATGGGAATATAGACAGAGAAGTGAGTATTTCTTCATATTCTAAGACTGCTGCCCACTTTCTAGGTTTAACCAGGCAGAAGGTTGGATTTCCTAGCTATATTTTAAGGTGGTAAGTGACACAGTAGTATTTTAATTTAATAAGACAATAAAAAAGTTGTAAGAAGCCTTATAAAATTAAGGAACAGTAAGACAAATTGAAGGAGGAGAGTAGGAAGAAAAGAGGGAGAGGGGAGCAGGAAGGAAGAAAAGAAAGAGAAGAACCAGAGAGGGGAAGAAGAGGGAAGAAGAAAGAATGAGAAAGAAAGAAGTGAGGAAAGAGTGAGGACAAAGGAAAGATGGACAATTCCCTCCTCAGCTTATGCTCACTGTTTTT